>NW_026440443.1:0-32832 GCF_025698485.1 Gossypium arboreum
ATATCCTCTCACTACTAGTCTATTCCATACATGCCATAAGATATTCCAAAACATAGCAGTACCAAGCGGTGGGTAGTGATAGTGTGACTAGTTCTTGACGATCCCCGAGCCTGTAGCTTCCAATGAGATCTATAAAGCAGAGGAAACAAAGTAAACAGAGTAAGCATTACAATGCTTAGTAAGTTTTAAGCAGTGTCAACAGATAACAACCTAATCATAACATAGTTGTTCGTATTTTTATTTCACTCTTCCTTGGGCATACTATCCCCTTTTCGAATATGCACATCTCATCATATACAATAGGCGGATAAACTCTCACATAAAAGTGAGCTCATGTGACATAGATATATCGTATGATTTCACATAACCTCTCACACTAAACCGATGTCACATAATCATAGGAATAGTCCCATAGATTGCTCTCGTGTGCATCATATATAAACTTGGAGTACAAATCGTCGGTAATAACCGCCAGCCCCAAAAAGCTCGAACCTCGGTAATATTTCTCGGAGGCTTCCAGTTAAGTATGGCTGAAATTTTGTTCGGTCGACTCGAATGCCGATGAGATATCACATGCCCCAAGAAGCTAACCTCTCTTAACCAGAACTCACACTTGCTGAACTTAGCATATAGTTGCTTATCCCGTAGAATTTGCAGCACTAACCTCAGGTGTTCCGCATGTTCGGTCTCATTTCTTGAATAGACCAAGATGTCATCAATGAACATGACTACGAACCGATCCAAATCTGGTCTGAAGATCCGATTGATTAAATTTGTGACAGCCCAAAATTGACCCTAGTCGGAATGTGGTTTCGGGACCACAAAACCGAGGCATAAAAATAATTTAAAATTTATTTTGATGCCTATGATATGTGTTAAATTGTGTGTGACATTTTTGATGATTTGATTTAGTGTTATAAATGTGAATTTCACTAGAAAGGGCCTAGTAGTAAACTTTGAAAGTATGATGGGAAGATGTGGGATGACTAGTTGATCATGCATGCAAAAATAAGGGATTTGCATGTCAAATTTCCCCAAAAGAAGCATAGTGGCCGGCCAAGGTAGGTGTTGATGGGCAAGGGAAACATGTTTCCAACATGTTTGGTTAGTGAGTTATGTATGAAGAAATAAAATAAGAATTAGCATTAAAGAAATGAACAAAAAAAAAAAAAGATGAGCATGGATGCCCCCCATTGCCGTGCAACTAAGAAAGAAAACAAAAAAATTTTGTTCATCCTTGTTCTCTCCTTTTTGGCCGAAAATACTAAGAGGAAGAAGAGATTTTTTGCTTCATTTTCTTTGTTTAGAAGAGATCTAGAAGGAAATTTGGCTAAACTTGCATCAAGAGTAAGGTATGTATGAGGTTGTGTTATGAGTTTCATGCATGTTTTAGTTGCTAACTTGATGTTCATGTTAGCCATGGTTCAAATCCTTGTTATGCCATGGGAATGGTATTTGGCCAAAGTTGTTATTGTGTTAAAGCCATTGCATGCTAAATGTGAAGCTTGCTAATGATGCATGCAATGATGGATTTTCTACTCTTGATGCTTGCGAATGTGCGCCGGTGTTGTTTGTGAAAAAGAAGGATGGGACCATGAGGTTGTGCATCGACTATCGTCGACTTAATAAAGCGGCGATAAAGAACAAATATCCGTTCTGCGTATTGATGACTTGTTCGATCAAGCGAAGGAGCCTCGGTGTTCTCGAAAATAGATTTGAGATCGGGCTATTATCGATTCTGAATTCGAGATTCGGACATACCCAAAGCGCCTTGAGCGAGATATGGTCACTACGAGTTTCTAGTGATGCCATTTGGACTTACTAATGCCCCTGCGGTATTTATGGATTTGATGAATCGGATCTTCAGACCATATTTAGATCGGTTCGTAGTCGTATTCATTGATGACATCTTGGTCTATTCAAGAAATGAGACGGAACATGCTGAACACCTGAGGTTAGTGCTGCAAATTCTACGGGATAAGCAATTATATGCTAAGTTCACAAGTGTGAGTTACGGTTAGAGAGGTTAGCTTCTTGGGGCATGTGATATCTGCATCGGGCATTCGAGTCGACCCGAACAAAATTTCAGCCATACTTAACTGGAAGCCTCTGAGAAATATTACCGAGGTTCGTAGCTTTTTGGGGCTTGCCGGTTATTACCGACGATTTGTAAAAGGTTTCTCAACGATAGCCACGCCAATGACGAAGCTACTCCAAAAGGATGTTAAGTTCGAATGGACGGAGAAATGTCAGAAGAGTTTCGATCAACTGAAAACTTATTTCACTGAAGCCCCAATTCTAGCGCAACCCGAATCTGGCAAAGAGTTTGTCATCTATAGTGACGCCTCCCTACTTGGGTTAGGTTGTGTATTGATGCAAGAAGGTCGAGTTGTGGCCTATCGTCGAGGCAATTAAAGCCACATGAGAAAAATTATCCGACCCATGATCTCGAATTGGTCGCCATCGTATTCGCCTTTAAAGATTTGGCGACATTACTTATTTGGTGAGAGGTGCCATGTGTACTCGGATCACAAAAGTCTCAAATATTTGATGACCCAAAGAGACTTAAATCTGCGACAAAGATGTTGGCTCGAGTGTTAAAGGATTATGAGCTGGTCATTGACTATCACCCGGGAAAGGCGAATGTGGTTGCGGATGCCTTGAGTCGTAAATCATTATTCGCTTCTGACGATGAATGTGCACTTGTCCGTTCGATCCGACAACGTGTTAGTAGCTGAATTGAAAGCCAAACCATTATTGATACATCAAATTTGTGAGGCTCGGAAGGTCGACGATGAGTTGGTTACAAAGCGGGCCGAGTGTATTCGAACAAGGAATCGGAGTTTCGGATCGATGATGACGATTGTTTGAGGTTGAAGTCGTCTGTGTGTTCCAAAGAATTGAACTTATTTCGATAATTCGAACGAAGCCCATCTAGCGAATGGCGATCCACGGGAGTACGAAGATGTACAACGATTTGAAACGTCGGTTTTGGTGGCATGGTATGAAACGAGACATCTCCGACTTTGTTTCGAGGTGTTTAATATGTCAATAAGTGAAAGCGGAACATCAAGTGCCTTGAGATTACTTCACCGATCACGATACACGAGTGGAAATGGGATCGAGTCACAATGGACTTCAGATCCGGACGCCTTTGTCGGTGAGTAAGAAGGATGCGATTTGGGTCGTTGTAGATAGATTGACTAAGTCGGCTCACTTTGTCCTCGTGACGCACGGATTTTCAATGGACAAATTAGCCGAATTGTACGTTCTCGATTGTGAGATTACACGGGTGCCTATTTCTATCGTGTCGGATAGAGATCCGAGATTTACCTCGCGATTTTGGAAGAAGTTGCAAGAAGCTTTGGGTACCAAGTTGCATTTCAAAGACCGCCTTTCACCCCCAAACCGATGGTCAATCCGGCGGATAATTCAGATACTTGAGGATATGTTGAGATGTTGCATCCTCGAGTTCGAGTGGTTCATGGGAGCGGTATTTGCCTTTGATTGAATTCGCTTATAACAATAGTTTTCAATCAAGTATTAGGATGGCACCTTACGAGGCTTTGTACGTCGTAAATGCCGTACACCATTGTTTTGGATGAGCTCGGTGAAAGCAAAATTTTCGGGTGGATTTGATTAGAGATGCTGAGCAGAAAGTGAAAGTAATCCGTGAAAGTCTGAAGATAGCCTCCGATCATCAGAAGTCGTACGCGGATCTGAAGCGTAAAGACATCGAGTATCAGGTGGGAGATAAATTGTTTCTCAAGGTTTCGCCTTGGAAAAAGATACCCAGATTCGGCCGTAAGGGCAAGTTGAGCCCGAGGTTCATTGGACCATATGAGATATCCGAGCGAGTCGGTCCAGTGGCATATCGTCTAATTTTGCCCCCTGAACTCGAAAAGATTCACGATGTCATTCATGTTTCGATGCTTCGACGCTTCGACGCTATAGATCTGATCCATCGCATGTGATTAGTCCATCGGAGGTTGAAATTCAAGCCAATATGAGTTATGAGGAAGAGCCGATTCGTATCTTATCACGTGAAGTGAAAGAGTTGCGAAACAAGCGGGTTCCGCTAGTGAAAGTGTTATGGCTCAAACACGGGATAGAAGAAGCTACTTGGGAAACCGAGAACTCTATGAAAGAGCGATACCCAACCCTATTTACCGGTAAGATTTTCGGGGACGAAAATTTCTTAAGTGGGGGAGAGTTGTGACAGCCCAAAATTGACCCTAGTCGGAATGTGGTTTCGGGACCACAAAACCGAGGCATAAAAATAATTTAAAATTTATTTTGATGCCTATGATATGTGTTAAATTGTGTGTGACATTTTTGATGATTTGATTTAGTGTTATAAATGTGAATTTCACTAGAAAGGGCCTAGTAGTAAACTTTGAAAGTATGATGGGAAGATGTGGGATGACTAGTTGATCATGCATGCAAAAATAAGGGATTTGCATGTCAAATTTCCCCAAAAGAAGCATAGTGGCCGGCCAAGGTAGGTGTTGATGGGCAAGGAAACATGTTTCCAACATGTTTGGTTAGTGAGTTATGTATGAAGAAATAAAATAAAATTAGCATTAAAGAAATGAACGAAAAAAAAAAAGATGAGCATGGATGCCCCCCCCATTGCCGTGCAACTAAGAAAGAAAACAAAAAAAATTTTGGTCATCCTTGTTCTCTCCTTTTTGGCCGAAAATACTAAGAGGAAGAAGAGATTTTTTGCTTCATTTTCTTTGTTTAGAAGAGATCTAGAAGGAAATTTGGCTAAACTTGCATCAAGAGTAAGGTATGTATGAGGTTGTGTTATGAGTTTCATGCATGTCTTAGTTGCTAACTTGATGTTCATGTTAGCCATGGTTCAAATCCTTGTTATGCCATGGGAATGGTATTTGGCCAAAGTTGTTATTGTGTTAAAGCCATTGCATGCTAAATGTGAAGCTTGCTAATGATGCATGCAATGATGGATTTTCTACTCTTGAAATTTCTTTGTAGCCATCTTGAGTAAGACATTGAGTTTTCTTTTGTTTAACCATGATTGAAGTTGAAAGGGCATGATTGTGATGTATTCAGCCATGATGCATTCATGAGCATGGTTCATGCTTCTTGCATGTTAGTAAAATTTGTGTTTTGGATGGCTATGGACACCTTGAAATTGACCTTGCACCTATATGTGTATATATGATTGCACATGATATTTTGATTATGAAGAAAGTGATAAATATGTTGTTTAAAGAAGAAATTTGTTGAAGAATGTTGTGAAATTTGCATGTACAATCGGCCTAGTACACATATGATGTGAAAATCTTGCAATTTATTGTTGATTTTGTGCAAGTATGACTAAGTATAATCGGCCTCATGGGGGGAATTATTGTGCATGCATTCGGTTAGAGGCAAGCTTAATGATGCCTATTCTTGACTTAGGTAATCGGCTACCTTGTTGTGAGCTAAGGCCGAATGTGTGCGTAATTAAAGAAAATTGACTAAAGTGCTTAGTTATGTGATGTTGAGTCAATGATATGTGTATTCGGCCAAGGCTAGCAAGTGAGACTTTAATGAATTGAATTTGTTTGAATTAGCTGAAGAGCTTAGAGGGCCACAATTGGATAAGGGGAAGGAAAAAGTGATCGATTAGCCGTCGAAGCCGTTCGACAACATCCGAGGTAAGTCCTCAAGAAATGACCCTACTCGAATTATGTGAAATGAAATATGGATGTGTAATGATTATTGATTTATGTGTGTATGAGTATTTGAATGATACCGGGCTAAGTCCCGAAGGCGATTATGCAAGTGATATGTTTGTGTTTGAGCCTTAGTGTGAAAATAAAACATGGATGTGTAATGATTATTGATGTATGTGTGTGCATGAGCAATTGAATGATATCCGAGCTAAGTCCCAAGACATTTATGCTAGTAATTATATCCGGTTAAGACCAAGGCCATTGTGCTAGTGACCACATCCGGGCTAAGACCAAGGCATTCGTGCAAGTTGTTAAATCCGGGCTAATACCGAAGGCATTTGTGCAAGTCGTTCTATCGGGCTAAGACCCAAGGCATTCGTGCATGTGGTTATATCCGGTTGTATTCAAGAAGCTTGGGCTGAAGGTGGCGTTGGTTGCTGTAATAAATTTAATTAGTACGCTCGAAAAGCCCAAAGGAAAAGGTATGTTTATATGTGCATTGGAAAAGTCGATATGTTTGAGTAACATTCGTTCAATCGACTAACGAATTTTCAGCTATTGAATTGGTTGATATCTTGTGAAAGTATACAATGATGAAGTGTGAAGTAAGTATGATTATGTGAATGTGTATTAATGAAATGATTCATTTGGCTATGTGAATGTAATGCCTTAGTTAAAGCTGATTTTATTGCTTGAGACTTACTAAGCATAAAAATGCTTACCCGTTGCTTTGGCTCTCTGTTTTATAGATTTTGCTCGTTAGCGATCGGATTCGGGATCATTAAAGTCGAAGTCATCTACACTATCAAAGCCTCCATTTTGGGTATAATTTTGGTTGAACTTTGAAATGGCATGTATAGGACTACCCTATTGTAGAAGGTCATGTACCTTTCGGTTTTATGTAAGCTTGGATAGCCATGCGAAAATGGCTTAGATACGTTGTTAGTATGATTCTATAATCGTTTGTATGATGATCATTATGGGGTATGGAATGGTTTTGAAAAGATTAGCCATTGGAATGGTTAATCATGATCACACTTGTGCTATGTATGCAAAAAGGGCCTATTGAATCGTGGAAATCATGAAATAGGTAAAGGTTACCTTGAAAACAGATGCTGGCAGCAGCAGTGGTGTGGTTTTGAAAAATCACCAAAATTTGTAGGAATGGTATTAAATAGTGAATAAGTTATGTAAATGAACCTTGATGAGTCTACTTTCATATGGAAGAAACGAAACGGTCATAGGAGTTACTTGTTAAGAGATATTAAAGTTATTGTGAGACAGGGCCAGAACGGTTTCTGGGTCACCTGTCTCGACTTTAAAAATTTTCTATAAATTATCCAGAAAGAATTAGAAGTCATGCCTTATATGTAAAGATTCCATTTTGAGTCTAGTTTCATTAGAAATAAACGGCACCAGTATTAAAGCCCTGTACAGAGAGATATTCAAGTTGTAACGCGTGAAGGTCAGAGCAGTCGATCCCTGTAACATGGGTGACTTTAACTAATAAACTGTACCAATTGGCCTGACCAAAAATTATAAAAATAAATCCATGGAAGGATATATGAGTCTAAATTCAGGGAAAATTTACGGAATCAGTTTCCAAGTTTTGAAACTCGAGATATGATTTTTAAGGCGACAGTGACGCAGTTTTCCAGCCTGTCTGGAAATGCCAAATTGGTCGGTCCTTTAAGAGGATTTAGCTCGTCAACCCCTCGCATCCGACACCGGCGATGGTCTCGGGCTCGGGGTGTTACAATTTTATTGGTATCAGAGCTACGGTTTAGTCGATTCTAGGACTACCGTGATATGTTTGGGGTCTAGCTATACATGCCATTAAATGATGAATTGATAGTGTGGTGATTTCTGACAATTTGACTTTGTGTTTGTTTATAGCAATGGATCCCGATCCCAACCGAGCAATAGCTGATGATGTGGAGAGTGTGGCGCCTGCTCTCGCGCAAGGGACAACGCCGGCGGACTCTCAACCTATGGCCAGCAATCCGAATGATGAGGCTAGGCAAGCCTTTTATAGTGTGATGAATGATTGGTTTAACCAATACATTCGAACTAACACGTCTGTTCCACAACCTCCATTCCCGACAAATGCAACCCGCGCACCTACAATACCTCCGGTAACTGACCAAATAAGGTCAAGTAAGCCCCCAGTCGATAGGATTCGGAAACATGGGGCCACTAAATTTAAAGCTACGGATGATGACGATGCCGAGCAAGCTGAATTTTGGTTGGACAACACTATCCGGGTGCTCGATGAGCTATCTTGTACACCCGATGAGTGCTTAAAGTGCACCATGTCCTTGTTACGTGATTCCGCCTACTATTGGTGGAGTACTCTGACTTCTGTGGTGCCTAGAGAGCAAGTGACTTGGGAGTTCTTTCAAACCGAGTTCCGAAAAAAGTATATCAGTCAGAGATTCATCGACCAGAAGCGAAAGGAATTTCTTGATCTTAAGCAAGGCTCTATGTCAGTTACCGACTACGAACGAAAATTTGTGAGGCTTAGCCGGTACGCGCGAGAATGCATTTTGTCCGAAGCTATTATGTGTAAACGCTTCGAGGATGGGCTGAATGATGATATAAGGATGTTCGTTGGCATTCTCGAAATACGAGAGTTCGTAGTACTTGTTGAGCGAGCTTGTAAAGCCGAAGAGCTTAGGAAGGAGAAACAAAAAGTTGATGTGGGAACTGGAGAATTCCGAAAAAGGTCCTCGGGAAAGTCTCTTCAACAGGCATCGAAGAGATTTCGAGATGATGTGAGCCGGTCTAGAGGCGCTTCGGGCTTTTCTAGACGAGATCGCGGTCGACCTTCGTGACCACACGAGTCACTCCGATCGCCGATGGTGGAAATGATCGCCGAGAGAGAGCGGAGTGTCTGCATTGTGGCAAATGGCATTCGGGGAGCTGTAGGTTCCGTGATCGCTCCTGCTATAAGTGTGGATCGGTTGACCACTTTATCAAGGACTGCCCGAGGTTGCTTGAACAAAATGTAAGTCAAAGTGGAAACCGGGTGCTACCAACGCCGAGGTAGGCCATCCAAATGCGGGCAATGCTAGTGGTGGTCGAGAGGGTCGAGAGATGCAACGAGACTCGAGGCTCGTACTCTGCTAGGACTTATGCCATACGCAAGACGTGAGGATCTTTGCCTCACCGGATGTTATTACCGGTACTTTCACTCTTTTCGATACTAATGTGATTGCTTTGATTGACCACGGTTCTACTCATTCTTATATATGTGAAACCTTAGCATCCGATAAGACTTTACCTATTGAGTCTCATGAGTTTGTAATTCGGTGTCAAACCCTTGGGTCATTACGTGCTTGTCAACAAAGTGAGCAAGAAAAGTCCCCTAGTATTCCGAGGTTCTTGTTTTCCGCGGACTTGATGCTTTTGCCGTTCGATGAATTGACGTTATTCTTGGTTTGGATTGGTTGGCCATGCACGATGCGGTTGTAAATTGCAAAAGCAAGACTATCGATCCGAGGTGCTTGTGAATAACGAGATAATTTGGGTTGAGTCTACGGACTTAAAGGGTTGCCGGTGTAATATCGGCAATGTTGGCGGAAATATGTAAGAAAAGGGTGCAAAGCGTACCTTGCGTATGTGCTCGGTGACAAGGAGTCGAAAAGAAACCCGAATCGATGCCGGTGGTTTGTGAATACGGATGTTTTCCCTGAAGAATTCTGGGTTTACCACTGTTAGGAAATAGAGTTTGCCATCAATTTGTACAGGTACCACTCCAATTTCGATAGCTCCGTATCGTATGGCAAAGCGGAATTAAAGGAGTTGAAAGCTTCGATTGCGTGAATTGGTGGATAGAGGTTTTGCCCGCTTGAGTTTTTCGCCTTGGGTGCGCCGGTGTTGTTTGTGAAAAGAAGGATGGGACCATGAGGTTGTGCATCGACTATCGTCGACTTAATAAGCGACGATAAAGAACAAACATCCGTTATCACGTATTGATTACTTGTTCGATCAAGCGAAGGGAGCCTCGGTGTTCTCGAAAATAGATTTGAGATCGGGCTATTATCGATTCATAATTCGAGATTGGACGTACCCAAAGCGCCTTGAGCGAGATATGGTCACTACGAGTTTCTAGTCATGCCGTTTGGACTTACTAATGCCCTGCGGTATTTATGGATTTGATGAATCGGATCTTGAGACCATATTTAGATCGGTTCGTAGTCGTATTCATTGATGACATCTTGGTCTATTCAAGAAATGAGGCGGAACATCTTTGAACACACGAGGTTAGTCTTTGCAAATTCTACGGGATAAGCAATTATATGCTAAGTTCAACAAGTGTGAGTTACGTTAAGAGAGGTTAGCTTCTTGGGGCATGTGATATCTGCATCGGGCATTCGAGTCGACCGAACAAAATTTCAGCCATACTTAGCTGGAAGCCTCAGAAATATTACGAGGTTCGTAGCTTTTTGGGGCTTAGGTTATTACCGACGATTTGTAAAGGTTTCTCAACGATAGCCACGCCAATGACGGCTTCTCCAAAAGGATGTTAAGTTGAATGGACGGAGAAATGCCAGAAGAGTTTCGATCAACTGAAAACTTATTTAACTGAAGCCCCAATTCTAGCGCAACCCGAATCTGGCAAAGAGTTTGTCATCTATAGCGACGCCTCCCTACTTGGGTTAGGTTGTGTATTGATGCAAGAAGGTCGAGTTGTGGCCTATGCGTCGAGGCAATTAAAGCCACATGACAAAAATTATCCGACCCATGATCTCGAATTGGCTGCCATCGTATTCGCCTTAAAGATTTGGCGACATTACTTATTTGGTGAGAGGTGCCATGTGTACTCGGATCACAAAAGTCTCAAATATTTGATGACCCAAAGAGACTTAAATCTGCGACAAAGGCGTTGGCTCGAGTTGTTAAAGGATTATGAGTGGTCATTGACTATCACCCGGGAAAGGCGAATGTGGTTGCGGATGCCTTGAGTCGTAAATCATTATTCGCTTTACGAGCGATGAATGTGCACTTGTCCGTTCGATCCGACAACGTGTTAGTAGTTGAATTGAAAGCCAAACCATTATTGATACATCAAATTTGTGAGGCTCGGAAGGTCGACGATGAGTTGGTTGCAAAGCGGGCGAGTGTGTTAGAACAAGGAATCGGAGTTTGGATCGATGATGACAATTGTTTGAGGTTGAAGTCGTCGTGTGTGCCAAAGAATTGAACTTATTTCGATAATTCGAAGCGAAGCCCATTGTAGCCAAATGGCAATCCACCCGAGAATCGAAGATGTACAACGATTTGAAACGTCGGTTTTGGTGGCATGGTATGAAGCGAGACATCTCCGACTTTGTTTGAGGTGTTTAATATGTCAACAAGTGAAAGCGGAACATCAAGTGTCTTGAGATTACTTCACCGATCACGATGCGAGTGGAAATGGGATCGAGTCACAATGGACTTCGTGATCCGGACCGCCATTGTCGATTGAGTAAGAAGGATGCGATTTGGGTCGTTGTAGATAGATTGACTAAGTCGGCTCACTTTGTCCCCGTGACGCACGGATTTTTCAATGGACAAATTAGCGAATTGTACGTTCTCAGATTGTGAGATTACACGGGTGCCTATTTCTATCGTGTGGGATAGAGATCCGAGATTTACCTCACGATTTTGGAAGAAGTTGCAAGAAGCTTTGGGTACCAAGTTGCATTTCAAAGACCGCCTTTCACCCCAAACCGATGGTCAATCCGGCGGATAATTCAGATACTTAAGGATATGTTGAGATGTTGCATCCTCGAGTTCGGTGGTTCATGGGAGCGGTATTTGCCTTTGATTGAATTCGCTTATAACAATAGTTTTCAATCAAGTATTAGGATGGCACCTTACGAGGCTTTGTACGGTCGTAAATGCCGTACACCATTGTTTTGGCTTTGAGCTCGGTGAAAGCAAAATTTTCGGTGGATTTGATTAGAGATCTTTGAGCAGAAAGTGAAAGTAATCCGTGAAAGTCGAAGATAGCCTCCGGTCGTCGAAGTCGTGCAGCGGATCCGAGCGTAAGGACATCGAATATCAGGTGGGAGATAAAGTGTTTCTCAAGGTTTCGCCTTGGAAAAAGATACTCAGATTCGGCCGTAAGGGCAAGTTGAGCCCGAGGTTCATTGGACCATATGAGATATCCGAGCGAGTCGGTCCAGTGGCATATCGTCTGATTTTGCCCCCTGAACTCAAAAATATTCACGATGTCATTCATGTTTCGATGCTTCGACGCTATAGATCTGATCCATCGCACGTGATTAGTCCATCGGAGGTTGAAATTCAAGCCCATATGAGTTATGAGGAAGAACCGATTCGTATGTTATCACGTGAAGTGAAAGAGTTGCGAAACAAGCGGGTTCCGCTAGTGAAAGTGTTATGGCTCAAACACGGGATAGAAGAAGCTACTTGGGAAATCGAGAACTCTATGAAAGAGCGATACCCAACCCTATTTACGGTAAGATTTTGGGGACGAAAATTTCTTAAGTGGGGAGAGTTGTGACAGCCCAAAATTGACCCTAGTCGGAATGTGGTTTCGGGACCACAAAACCGAAGCGAAAAATAATTTAAAATTTATTTTGATGCCTATGATATGTGTTAAATTGTGTGTGACATTTTTGATGATTTGATTTAGTGTTATAAATGTGAATTTCACTAGAAAGGGCCTAGTAGTAAACTTTGAAAGTATGATGGGAAGATGTGGGATGACTAGTTGATCATGCATGCAAAAATAAGGGATTTGCATGTCAAATTTCCCCAAAAGAAGCATAGTGGCGGCCAAGGTAGGTGTTGATGGGCAAGGGAAACATGTTTCCAACATGTTTGGTTAGTGAGTTATGTATGAAGAAATAAAATAAAATTAGCATTAAAGAAATGAACAAAAAAAAAGATGAGCATGGATGCCCCCATTGCCGTGCAACTAAGAAAGAAAACAAAAAAATTTTGTTCATCCTTGTTCTCTCCTTTTGGCGAAAATACTAAGAGGAAGAAGAGATTTTTGCTTCATTTTCTTTGTTTAGAAGAGATCTAGAAGGAAATTTGGCTAAACTTGCATCAAGAGTAAGGTATGTATGAGGTTGTGTTATGAGTTTCATGCATGTTTTAGTTGCTAACTTGATGTTCATGTTAGCCATGGTTCAAATCCTTGTTATGCCATGGGAATGGTATTTGGCCAAAGTTGTTATTGTGTTAAAGCCATTGCACGCTAAATGTGAAGCTTGCTAATGATGCATGCAATGATGGATTTTCTACTCTTGAAATTTTTTTGTAGCCATCTTGAGTAAGACATTGAGTTTTCTTTTTGTTTAACCATGATTGAAGTTGAAAGGGCATGATTGTGATGTATTCGCCATGATGCATTCATGAGCATGGTTCATGCTTCTTGCATGTTAGTAAAATTTGTGTTTTGGATGGCTATGGACACCTTGAAATTGACCTTGCACCTATATGTGTATATATGATTGCACATGATATTTTGATTATGAAGAAAGTGATAAATATGTTGTTTAAAGAAGAAATTTGTTGAAGAATGTTGTGAAATTTGCATGTACAATCGGCCTAGTAAACATATGATGTGAAAATCTTGCAATTTATTGTTGATTTTGTGCAAGTATGACTAAGTATAATCGGCCTCATGGGGGAATTATTGTGCATGCATTCGGTTAGAGGCAAGCTTAATGATGCCTATTCTTGACTTAGGTAATCGGCTCCCTTGTTGTGAGCTAAGGCTGAATGTAATGCGTAATTAAAGAAAATTGACTAAAGTGCTTAGTTATGTGATGTTGAGTCAATGATATGTGTATTCGCCAAGGCTATGGCGAGACTTTAATGAATTGAATTTGTTTGAATTAGCTCAAGAGCTTAGAGGGCCACAATTGGATAAGCGGAAGGAAAAAGTGATCGATTAGCCGTCGAAGCCGTTCGACAACATCCGAGGTAAGTCCTCAAGAAATGACCCTACTCAAATTATGTGAAATGAAATATGGATGTGTAATGATTATTGATTTATGTGTGTATGAGTATTTGAATGATACCCGGGCTAAGTCCCGAAGGCGATTATGCAAGTGATATGTTTGTGTTTGAGCCTTAATGTGAAAATAAAACATGGATGTGTAATGATTATTGATGTATGTGTGTGCATTAGCAATTGAATGATATCCGAGCTAAGTCCCGAAGACATTTATGCTAGTAATTATATCCGGGTTAAGACCCGAAGGCCATTGTGCTAGTGACCACATCCGGGCTAAGACCCGAAGGCATTCGTGCAAGTCGTTAAATCCGGGCTAATACCCGAAGGCATTTGTGCAAGTCGTTCTATCCGGGCTAAGACCCGAAGGCATTCGTGCATGTGGTTATATCCGGTTGTATTCCGAAGAAGCTTGGGCTGAAGGTGGCGTTGGTTTCGTAATAAATTTAATTAGTACGCTCGAAAAGCCCAAAGGAAAAGGTATGTTTATATGTGCATTGGAAAAGTCGATATGTTTGAGTAACATTCGTTCAATCGACTAACGAATTTTCAGCTATTGAATTGGTTGATATCTTGTGAAAGTATACAATGATGAAGTGTGAAGTAAGTATGATTATGTGAATGTGTATTAATGAAATGATTCATTTGGCTATGTGAATGTAATGCCTTAGTTAAAGCTGATTTTATTGCTTGAGACTTACTAAGCATAAAAATGCTTACCCGTTGCTTTGGCTCTGTTTTATAGATTTTGCTCGTTAGCGATCGGATTCGGGATCATTAAAGTGAAGTCATCTACACTATCAAAGCCTCCATTTTGGGTATAATTTTGGTTGAACTTTGAAATGGCATGTATAGGACTACCCTATTGTAGAAGGTCATGTACCTTCGGTTTATGTAAGCTTGGATAGCCATGCGAAAATGGCTTAGATACGTTGTTAGTATGATTCTATAATCGTTTGTATGATGATCATTATGGGGTATGGAATGGTTTTGAAAAGATTAGCCATTGGAATGGTTAATCATGATCACACTTGTGCTATGTATGCAAAAGGGCCTATTGAATCGTGGAAATCATGAAATAGGTAAAGGTTACCTTGAAAACAGATGCTGGCAGCAGCAGTGGTGTGGCTTTGAAAAATCACTAAAATTTGTAAGAATGGTATTAAATAGTGAATAAGTTATGTAAATGAACCTTGATGAGTCTACTTTCATATGGAAGAAACGAAACGGTCATAGGAGTTACTTGTTAAGAGATATTAAAGTTATTGTGAGACAGGGCCAGAACGGTTTCTGGGTCCCCTGTCTCGACTTTAAAAATTTTCTATAAATTATCCAGAAAGAATTAGAAGTCATGCCTTATATGTACAGATTCCATTTTGAGTCTAGTTTCATTAGAAATAAACGGCACCAGTATTAAAGCCCTGTACAGAGAGATATTCAAGTTGTAACGCGCGAAGGTCAGAGCAGTCGATCCCTGTAACATGGGTGACTTTAACTAATAAACTGTACCAATTGGCCCAACCAAAAATTCTAAAAATAAATCCATGGAAGGATATATGAGTCTAAATTCAGGGAAAATTTACGGAATCAGTTTCTGAGTTTTGAAACTCGAGATATGATTTTTAAGGCGACAGTGACGCAGTTTTCCAGCCTGTCTGGAAATGCCAAATTGGTCGGTACTTTAAGAGGATTTAGCTCGTCAACCCCTCGCGTCCGACACCGGCGATGGTCTCGGGCTCGGGGTGTTACAAAATCCATAAATACCGCAGGGGCATTAGTAAGTCCAAACGGCATCACTAGGAACTCATAGTGACCATATCTCATTCTGAAGGCAGTCTTGGGTACGTCCGAATCTCGAATTATGGCGATAATAGCCCGATCTCAAATCTATTTTCGAGAACACTGAGGCTCCCTTCAGTTGATCGAACAAGTCATCAATACGCGGTAACGGATATTTGTTCTTTATCGTCGCTTTATTAAGCTGACGATAGTCGATGCACGACCTCATGGTCCCATCCTTCTTTTTCACAAATAACACTGGCGCACCCCAAGGCGAAAAACTCGGGCGAGCGAAACCTCTATCCACCAATTCTTGCAACTGAGCTTTCAACTCCTTTAATTCCGTCGGTGCCATACGATACGGAGCTATCGAAATTGGAGTGGTACCAGGTACCAATTCGATGCCAAACTCTATTTCCCGAACAGGTGGTAAACTCGGCAATTCTTTAGGGAAAACGTCCGGGTATTCACAAACTACTGGCACAGATTCGGGTTTCTTTTTTGACTCCTTGTCATCTAGCACATACGCAAGGTACGCTTCGCACCCTTTTCTTACATATTTCTGGGCCAACATTGCTGATATTACAGCTGGCAACCCCTTTAAGTCCGTAGACTCAACCCGAATTATCTCGTTATTCACGCACCTCAACTCGATAGTCTTGCTTTTGCAATTTACAACCGCATCGTGCATGGTCAACCAATCCAAGCCAAGAATAACGTCGAATTAATCGAACGGAAAAAGCATCAAGTCCGCCGGAAAACAAGAACCTCGAAATACTAGGGGACTTTTCTTGCACACTTTGTTGACAAGCACGTAATGACCCAAGGGTTTGACACGAATTACAAACTCGATGAGACTCAATAGGCAAAGTCTTCTTTGGATGCTAAGGTTTCACATATATAAGAATGAGTAGAACCGGGGTCAATCAAAGCAATCACATTAGTATCGAAAAGAGTGAAAGTACCGGTAATAACATCTGGTGAGGCAGCATCCTCGCGTGCGCGTATGGCATAAGTCCTAGCAGGAGCACGAGCCTCGGGCCTTGTTGTAGCATCTCTCGACCTTCTCGACCGCCACTAGCATTGCCGCATTTGGGATGGCCTACCTCGGCGGTGGTAGCACCCAAGTTTCCACTTTGACTTATATTTTGTTCAAGCAACCTCGGGCGGTCCTTGATAAAGTGGTCACCGATCCACACTTATAGCAGAGCGATCACGGAACCTCAGCTCCCGAATGCCATTTGCCACAATGCAGACACTCCTCTCTCTCGGCGATCATTTCCACCATGGCGATCAAGTGACTCGTGTGGTCACAGGGGTCGACCGCGATCTCGTCTAGAAAAGCCCAAGCGCCTCTAGACCGGCTCACATCATCTCGAAATCTCTTGATGCTGTTGAAGAGACTTTCCGAGGACCTTTTCAAATTCTCCAATTCCCACATCAACTTTTGTTTCTCCTTTCTAAGCTCTTGACTTTACAAGCTCGTTCAACAAGTACTACGAACTCGTATTTTGAGAATGCCAACGAACATCCTTATATCATCATTCAGCCCATCCTCAAGCGTTTACACATAATAGCCGGACGAAATGCATTCTCGCAGCGTCTGGCTAAGCCTTACAAATTTTCGTTCGTAGTCGATGGCGACATAGAGCCTTGCTTAAGATCAAGAAATTCTTTTCGCTTTTGGTCGATGAATCTCGTGATATACTTTTTGAACTCGGTTTGAAAGAACTCCCAAGTCACTTGCTCTCTAGGCACCACAGAAGTCGAGTACCCCACCAATAGTAGGCGGAATCGTAGCAAGGAGATGGTACACTTTAAGCACTCATCGGTGTACAAGATAGCTCATCGAGCACCGGATAGTGTTGTCCAACCAAAATTCAGCTCGCTCGGCATCGTCATCATCCGTAGCTTTAAATTCAGTGGCCCCATGTTTTGAATCCTATCGACTAAGGGCTTACTTGACCTTATTTGGTCGATTCGGAGGTATTGTAGGTCTTGGGGTTGCATTTGTCGGGAATGGAGGTTGAGGAACAGTAGTGTTAGTTCGAATGTATTGGTTGAACCAATCATTCATCACACTATAAAAGGCTTGCCTAGCCTCATCATTCGGATTGCTGGCCATAGGTTGAGAGTCCGTGGCGCTCTCCCTTCTTGCGGAGCAGCGCCACACTCTCCACATCATCAGCTATTGCTCGGTTGGGATCGGGATCCATTGCTATAAACAAACACAAAGTCAAATTGTCAGAAATCACCACACTATCAATTCATCATTTAATGGCATGTATAGCTAGACCCCAAACACATCACGGTAGTCCTAGAATCGACTAAACCGTAGCTCTGATACCAATAAAATTGTAACACCCCGAACCCGAGACCATCGCCGGTGTCGGACGCGAGGGGTTAACGAGCTAAATCCTCTTAAAGCACCGACCAATTTGGCATTTCCAGACAGGCTGGAAAACTGCGTCACTGTCGCCTTAAAAATCATATCTCGAGTTTCAAAACTCGGAAACTGATTCCGTAAATTTTCCCTGAATTTAGACTCATATATACTTCCATGGCTTTATTTCTAGAATTTTTGGTCGGGCCAATTGGTACAGTTTATTAGTTAAAGTCACCCATGTTACAGGGATCGACTGCTCTGACCTTTGCGTGCTAAAACTTGAATATCTATCTGTACAGGGCTTTAATACTGGTGCCGTTTGTTTCTAATGAAACTAGACTGAAAATGTAATCTGCACATATAAGACATGACTTCTAATTCTTTCTGGATAATTTATAGTAAATTTTTAAAGTCGCGACAGGGGACCCAGAAACCGTTCTGGCCCTGTCTCACAATAACTTTTATATCTCTTAACATGTAACTTGTATGACCGTTTCGTTTCTTCCATAAGAAAGTAGACTCATCAAGGTTCAATTACATAACTTATTCACTATTTAATACCATTCCTACAAATTTTGGTGATTTTTCAAAACCACACCACTGCTGCTGCCAGCATCTGTTTTCAAGGTAACCTTTACCTATTTCATGATTTCCACGATTCAATTGGCCGTTTTTGCATACATAGCATAAAGTGTGATCATGATTAACCATTCCAATGGCTAATCTTTTCAAAACAATTCCATACCCCATAGTGATCATCATACAAACGATTATAGAATCATACTAAAATATATAAGCCATTTTCGCATGGCTATCCAAGCTTACACAAAACCGAAAGGTACATGACCTTCATCAATAGGGTAGTCCTATACATGCCATTTCAAAGTTCAACCAAAATTATACCAAAATGAAGGCTTCGATAGTGTAGATGACTTGACTTTAATGATCCCGAATCCGATCGCTAACGAGCAAAATCTATAAACAGAGAGCCAAAGCAACGGGTAAGCATTTTTATGCTTAGTAAGTCTCAAGCAATAAAATCAGCTTTAACTAAAGCATTACATTCACATAGCCAAATGAATCATTTCATTAATACACATTCACATAATCATACTTACTTCACACTTCATCACTATATACTTTCACAAGATATCAACCCATTTAAAAGCTGAAAACTCGTTAGTCGATTGAGCGAATGTTACTCAAACATATCGACTTTTCCAATGCACATATAAACATACCTTATCCTTTGGGCTTTTCGAGCGTACTAATTAAATTTATTACAGCAACCAACGCTCACCTCCAGCCCAAGCTTCTTCGGAATACGACCGGATATAACCACATGCACGAATGCCTTCGGGTCTTAGCCCGGATAGAACGACTTGCACAAATGCCTTCGGGTATTAGCCCGGATTTAACAACTCGCACGAATGCCTTCGGGTCTTAGCCCAGATTTAACAACTCGCACGAATGCCTTCGGGTCTTAGCCCGGATGTAGTCACTAGCACAATTGTCTTGGTCTTAACCCGGATATAATTACCAGCATAAATGTCTTGGGACTTAGCCGGATATCATTCAATTGCTCATGCACACACATACATCAATAATCATTACACATCCATGTTTCATTTTCGTTACTAAGGCTCAAACACAAATATATCACTAGCATAATCGCCGGGACTTAGCGGGTATCATTCAAATACTCATACACACATAATTCAATAATCATTACACATCCATATTTCATTTCACATAATTCGAGTAGGGTCATTTCTTGAGGACTTACCTCGGATGTTGTCGAACGGCTTCAACGGCTATTCGATCACTTTTTCCTTCCCTTTATCGGATTTAGCTCCCCTTTGCTCTTGAGCTTAACGAATACAAGTAGAAGTATTCAATATTTTTCTCAATAATGTTCACTAGTCAATCACATTCGGCATCTCATATCATCTCACTTTATTATAATTTATCATTCAACCTTTGAACCAAAACGCCATTATATGGCCACATATACATACATCCATATATTTAAGCTCAAGAATTTTAACATAACATCAAGTGCTCAAATTACTCATGTGGCCGATTATACATGGCCATAAATACACAAAATTAAAAATAATTTCAAGGTTTTTCACACTATACATGTACTAGGCCGAATGTACATGCAAATTTCACAACATTCTTCAACAAATTTCTTCTTTAAACAAACATATTTATCACTTTCTTCATAACCAAAATATCATGTGCAAACATATATACACATATATGTGCAAGGTCAATTTCAAGGTGTCCATAACCATCCAAAACACAAATTTTAACTAACATGCAAGAAGCATAAACCATGCTCATGAATGCTTCATGGCCGAATACATCACAATCATGCCCTTTCAACCGGTCATGGTTAAATAAAAAACTCAATGTCTTACTCAAGATTGCTACAAAGAAATTTCAAGAGTAGACAATCCATCATTGCATGCATCATTAGCAAGCTTCACATTTAGCATGCAATGGCTTTAACATAATAACAACTTTGGTCAAACACCATTTCCATGGCATAACAAGGATTTGAACCATGGCTAACATGAACATCAAGTTAGCAACTAAAACATGCATGAATCTCATGACATAACCTCATACATACCTTAATCTTGATGCAAGTTTAGCCAAATCTCCTTCTAGATCTCTTCTAAACCAAAAATGGAGCAAAATCCTATCTTCTTCCTTAGTATGTTCGGCCAAAAAAGAGAGAACAAAGATGAACAAATTTTTTTGTTTTTTTTCACTTGCACAGCAATGGGGAAAGGATGCTACACTCACACACACATTTTTTTTGTTTCTCTTCCCACATCTAATTATTTTATCATTTAATACATCATGCATTAACAAAACATGTAATAACATGTTTTCTTTGCCCATAATTCCTTGCCATGGCCGGCCACCACCTATAAAAAGGGGAATTTGACATGCAAGTCCATTGTTTTGCATGCATGCTTTAATTAGTCATCACACATTTCCCTATCGTACTTTCAAAATTCACTACTAAGTCCCTTCTAGTGAAATTCACCTTTATAACACTAAATCAATCATCAAAAAATGTCACACATGAACACACGCATATTATAGGCATCAAAATAAAATTTTAAATTATTTTTATGCCTCGGTTTTGTGGTCCCGAAACCACATTCCGACTAGGGTCAATTTTGGGCTGTCACACGACTAAACCATAGCTCTGATACTACTAAATGTAACACCCTTTACCCATACCCGATGCCGAGACAAGATATGAGGCATTACTGGGCTTAATCACAAGCAACATACAAAACCTGGCCATAAAAATTTCATTCCAATTCAATCCATTCATACATATGCAAATTGTTCCTTATATGGGCCTACGAGGCCCAAAACTACATCAGGTATAGTTCAGGACTAAACCAAGAACTTTAGAAAACTTTGGGAAAACTTAGAAAATTTTCATCAAACAGAGTCACACGCCCGTGAGGGTAGGTTGTGTGGTCACATACGCTCGTGTGGCTTGGGACATGCCCGTGTCCTCAGTCAATGTAACTTTTTGTTTATGACATCATCAATACAATTAGGGTCACACGGCCAAGACACACGCCCATGTGCTCAAGCCATGTGGCAATTTAAATTCCAAAAATTAAGTGCAGACTTCACGGCTGGGCACATGCCCATGTCCTGCGGCCGTGTCTTTGCACGTGTGTTTACTACTGAGCATTCTATTTTGCATTTAATAGGGTGTAGGAGACACACGGCTAGAGCACAGGCCAATAGGGCAAACCGTGTGTCACACACGGCCTAGACACACGCCCGTGTGCCTACTCGTGTGGATAACTTTGAGGCTATATTCCAAGCCTTTTGTCATCCTTAATGACACATGCACACTTACATATTCATAATCATGGCTCATGCAAGCCAACTTCTTATCAATTTATACTTGCTTAAGACTTCATATTTTATTTAGACCAAGCTTACCAAATTCACATACAATATGAAATATCAATTTACTTCCATTTCATACATTCATGCCCTAGTTGTTATTATGCCATTTACTCATATTTCCATTATCAAATATCCATGATCATATCCACAATTCATCCATGCCAAGTGAATTTAACCACGATATGAGTGAACATGGCACATGCATGCATATATGAATAGGATTACATCCCAATAATTATTATGAGCCATACTTCATGGCCATATACAAAATGAATCATCAAATCATTATAAGCCAACAACTTGGCTAAAACAATATGACATATAACAAAAAGACAATGTCTCTATACCTGCCATACTCAAAATACTTAAATTCAATATACCCAAAAGATTAGTTTGATAGTGTGAATCGAGCCCTAATGTCCTTCGATCCCCGAGCTAGCTTGGCGACACTATAAGAAAATGAAAAACGAAAGGGAGTAAGCATAAAGCTTAGTAAGTTTGCATGTAAATAATTAACAACATTAACCATGCAATATTATACACATAACACAATAATATTTATCACAATGTCATCAAGTATCATAGGTTCATTTTAAGTCATGCAATTTACATAATGTACAATAAAACTCATGATCATAATTCATTCATTCACTTCTTACGAGGTCTCATCGATTCGTAATCTCGATGTTTTTGAGTTTTGTGTATGTACCTATATTCTTTCAACATGATCATACATTGTCATCTCTTTGACATAATTGTTGGATTGCCCGTTGAACCACTTGGAATACTAAAAGATACTCAATAACTCTCATACACATGGTAGGATGCCAATGCCATATCCCATATATGGTCTTACATAGGACCACATATCGATGCCAATGCCATGTCCCAGACATGGTCTTATATGTGATCGTAGGTCGATGCCAATGCCAAGTCCTAGACATGGTCCTACATGGGATCACATATTGATGCCGATAGACTAGCTATGGTCTTACACAAAATTACATATCGATGCCAAAGCCATGTTCCAGACATGGTCTTACATGGGATCGTACATAACCCTAATGTCATGACATTTGTATCCTAACTATTCCTAAGGTTCAACCGGGATTTTAAGGTATTGAACTCATTGAATCGTCATCGAGTCATCATTAATTAAATCCATAAAGATAATTATACAATTCATGCAATATTAAAGCATTAAATACATAATAATGTAACGTTGCATTATTTACATACAAACTTACCTCGGTACCCAAAATATGGCTACTATTCGATTTAGTCCACAACTTTGTTTTTTTCCTTAGTTTAGGTCCGGACTCCATTTTTCTTGATCTATAATAGCAAATTTCGCTTATTTAATTATCAAATTGTTCAAAATATTCCATAAATCATACTTTGGAAAAATTATAATTTTGCCCCTAAACTTTCACATAATTACAACTTAGCCCCTAGGCTCGTAAAATGAAATGTGTTCATTTTCTTTGATACCCAAGCCTAGCCAAACTTATATCATACTCATATCAGCCCACATTTTCTTTCAAATCTGATTTTTAACTACCTATTTTACAAATTTTACAAAAAATGTCCTTTTTAGGTGTTTTTATGAAAATCCACTTAGTAAAAGATGTTTTTCATGCATCAAACTTTCATATTCCTCCATTAAACACCAAAATACATGCACGTCACTCATGGGTAAGTTTTTCAACATGAACCCTAGCTCAAAATAATGGTAGAAATAGCTAGATCATGCTTCAGATATCTCAAAAACATAAAGAACATTAAAAATGGGGCTAGGGTATCTTACAATCGAGCTTGAAAGGATGAAAAAAACCCTAGCTGTGGCTCCTTGAGAATTTCGACTAAGGAGGAGGAAGATGTACACAATTTTTGACTTATTTTCCCTTTTTATTCTTTTATTAATCAAATGAAAAAAATACTGTAACACCCCTTACCCGAATCCGAGGCCGAGACAGGGTACAAGGCTTTACCGGACTTAAACATACACAACTATGAAAAACTATGCCATAAAATTTCATTCAAATTAAAAATATCCATTCATATTCATAATGCCCCTTATATGGGCTTACGAGGCCCAAAACATACATCGGAGGTGGTTTGGGACTAAACTGAGAACTTACGAACTTTTTACAACACTTAGAAAATTTTCATATTTTGGAGAGTCACAAGCCCGTGTGATCACACACGCTCGTGTGGCTCAAGACACGCCCATGTCCTCTACCCATGTAACTCTCTATTTATGATGCCAGCAACGATACAGGGTTACACGGCCAAGTCACATGCCCGTGTGCTAGACCTTGTCCTCCACACGGATGAGACACACGATCGCGTCTCTACCCGTGTGGCCCAGAAAATAGTTATTTACCAAGCCACTTGGCACCCTCGTTAGCACTTACTTAAACATAACTTCAATAGCACTTTTCAAGGCAATTTCATATTGATTTATTCATGCATAAGGCACCATAATTTACCCAGTTTAAACTTATCTACTTCATGCTATAATTATCGTTAACACATTCTTACACTTCATACTTATGCTAGTCTATCCATAGACCAATTTAGTCACTTTCAAACCATCAAGTAATCTAGGGCACAAAATTGTACAAAATTGCTTAGTAAGTCCATATGAAAAATAATAAGCAATTTATTAGCATGTTTTTAACAATTCTCACATGTTCACAAGTTAACACAATCATAATTGCACAAAATTCTACTATTTACTCCTGCTCATCTCAAGCTGTCTACTCAAGTCACTGTCACTAAATTATTTATATCTTGAGCTATGGAACTCCAAATTAAGATCCGCTAATTTTCCCTGAAACTAGACTCACATATCTTCTTACCATAAAATTTTCAAAAATTTTGGTCTATAACACCCCAAACCCAGCCTGGACGTTATGACCGGATCTGATATGCCACATCGAAGTGTTCAAAACATTCGGTATTACTTAGTTTGGAAAAACTTAGTTGGTGTTGTAAAAGACACTTTTAAAAGTAGGTTAAAGTGAGTGGAAGCTGTGCACCAGGTAGGAAACCAGGAAGGAGAGGAGGTGAGTCCGTCGGACTACTTAAGTACCAAGCTCCCTTCGGATCCAATCCTAGACATGCACACCGCCATTGCCACACTCTAACATCTCGTATAATTTGGAGAAAACCATTTGGTTATGTCCATCTTAAGAAAATGATTAAGGTTGAAAAACGTTTGCTTAAAATATTTATTTTCTTGGAAAAACATTTACTTTGCGGAAACTTTGCGCGTCATCGTGATCTTTTAAAAACAAGTAGTTTTTATAAAACGAACCCTACTGCTAACCAGTTTAATAATCCCCAAGATAAAATTAATTAAAAAGAGCGGCCTTATTACAACTTTAAGCATAATAAAAATAATCCAAATTAAATGCTAAACTTATTTAAAATCGGCAATCAATCTTCATGGCCACTCTGAATCCCTTGACTCCAAGTCCACCAACTAGGGCTCACCGCAAGGATGGAAGAAAAAGGGTGAGTTTGGGAAAACTCAGTGTATACAGAAACCCATCCAAAGCCCAAATCAGCTCGAGCCCATTGGGCCTAAGCCCTATTCATATAACAGTACACAGTGGACCGAAGCCCTTTTCAGAATACAGTAGCAAGGCCTTAGCCCCTTTTTAACATAACAGTGTGGCCCATAGGCCCAGTTCAATAACATAGGTAACAATAGTAGTAATGCATGCAAACCCATCTGGGGAGACTACTCAACCCACCAGCCGCTACACTGCCCCGTACTGTAACACCCCGAACCCGAGACCATCGCCGATGTCGGACACGAGGGGTTAACAAACCAAGTTCACTTGTTTTGCCCACCAATTTGACATTTCCAGTCAGGCTGGAAAACTGCGTCACCGTCGCCTTAAAAATCATATCTCGAGTTTCAAAACTCGGAAACTGGTTTCGTAAATTTTCCCTGAATTTAGAATCATGTATCCATCCATGGATTTATTTCTAGAATTTTTGGTCAGGCCAATTGGTACAGTTTATTAGTTAAATTCACCCATGTTACAGGGATCGACTGCTCTGACCTTCGCGCGTTACAACTTGAATATCGCACTGTACAGAACTTTAATACTGGTACCGTTTGTTTCTAATGAAACTAGACTCAAAATGGAATCTGTACATCTAAGGCATGACTCCTAATTATTTCTGGATAATTTATAGAAAATTTTTAAAGTTGCGACAGGGGACCCAGAAACCGTTCTGGCCCTGTCTCACAATAGCTTTAATATCTCTTAACATGTAACTCCTATGACCATTTCGTTTCTTCCATATGAAAATAGACTCACCAAGGTTCATTTACATAGCTTATTCACTATTTAATACCATTCCTAAAAATTTTGGTGATTTTTCACATTCACGTCACTGCAGCTGGCAGCATCTGTTTTTAAGGTAGGTCTTACCTATTTGGTAGTCTCCATGAACCAACTAGTCTTGCCATACATAGGTTCATATATGATCATTTTAACCATGCCAATGGCTGATCATGTGACCAACATTCCCATTTCCAATCCATGGTCACATCATGACACCAAATATATACATATACAAACCGCAAATAGTCTAAGTCGATACTTCACTTTTACGAGCCATTTTCGCATGGCCGTACACAAATACATCACAACATATTTAACCAACAAGGGTAGTCCTATACATGCCATTTCAAAGTTCAACCAAAATTTATACCAAAATAGAGACGTTGATAGTGTGGATGACTTGACTTTATTGATCCCGAATCCGATTGCTATCGGCGAAATCTATAAAACAGAGAGCCAAAGCAACGGGTAAGCATTTTATGCTTAGTAAGTCTCAAGGAATATAATCAACTCTAATTACAGCAATACATTCACATAGCCAAATGCATCATTTCATTAATACACATTCTTACTTCACACTTCATCATTATATACTTTCACAAAGTATCAATCAATTCAATAACTGAAATTCATTAGTCGATTGAGCGAATGTTGCTCAAACATGTCGACTTTCAATGCACATATAAACGTACCTTATTCTTTGGGCTTCTCGAGTGTACTAATTGAATTTATTACAGCAACCAACACTCACCTCCAGCCCAAGATTCTTTGAATATAACCGGATATAACCACGTGCACAAATGCCTTGGTCTTAGCCGGATAGAATGTCTCGCCACGAATGCCTTGGTCTTAGCCGGATGTAGCCACTAGCACAATTGCCTTGGTCTTAACCGGATATAATTTCAACATAATTGTCTTGGGGCTTAGCCGGATATCATTCAATTTCTCATGCACACATACATCAATAATCATTGGACATACATATTTCATTCTCGTTACTAAGGCTCAAACACAATTATAATCACTAGCATAATCGCCTTGGGACTTAGCCGGGCATTATTCAATACTCATACACACATAAATCAATAATCAATACATCCATATTTCATTCCACATAATTCAAGTAAGGTCACTTCTTGAGGACTTACCTCGGATGTTGTCGAGCGGCTTTTACGGCTATTCGATCACTTTTTCCTTCCCTTGTCCAATTGTGGCCCTCTTAGCTCTTGAGCTAATTCAAACAAATTCAATTTATTAAAACCTCATTGTGCTAGCTTATGGTCGAATATGACAACGAGTTTAAATGGTCATATGGCCACTCTTTAGCTTGAATACACAATGGTCATGCACATTTTATACTACATCAAGCAATTCAATACAATTTATTCGAGCATCAAGGAAAAGCTAAGGCCTTCAATAGGCTACCCAAGGCGAATATTCATGTACATGTTGAGGCCAATTATGCACTTAATACCTCACAAAACAGCATGCATTTTACTAGTTAATGCTTTGCATATTGTAGCTCAAAACTTATAATATAGCATCAAGCACTCATATGTGTGCTAGGCGAATGTGCTTGCAATTTCACAATCATTCTTCAACATCTTCTTCTTTAAACAACCATATTCATCACTTAGTTCATAACCAAAACATCATGTGCAAACATATATATACATATGTGAGCATGGCGAATTTCAAGGTGTCCATAGCCATCCAAAACACAAATTTTAACTAACATGCAAGAAGCATGAACCATGCTCATGAATGCATCATGGCGAATATGACAATCATGCCCTTTTCAACTTCAATCATGATTAAACAAAAGAAAACTCAAAATCTTACTCAAAAGTAGACAATCCATCATTGCATGCATCATCATCAAGCTTCACACTTAGCATGCAATGGCTTTATCACCATAACAACTTTGGCCAAATACCATTTCCATGGCATAACAAAGATTTGAGCCATGGCTAACATGCACATCAAGTTAGCAACCAAAACATGCATGAAACTCCTAACACAACCTCATACATACCTTAATCTTGATGCAAACTTAGCCAAATCTCCTTCTAGATCTCTTCCAAACCAAGCATGAAGCAAAAATCCTCCTTCTTCCTTAGTTTTGGCTCAAAGAAAGGATGAACAAAATTTTTTCTTTCTTTCTCTACAACTCACGGCAATGGGGGGAATACCACACTCACACACATTTTTTTTCATTCTTTTCCTACCCATACACCTTTGTTTATTATTTCTCCTAATGCACCAACAAAACATGTTTCATGACATGTTTTGCCCATCCTCTCTTGCCATGGCCGACCACTTCATGTTGGGGAAATTTGACATGCAAATCCCTTATTTTTGCATGCATGAGCAACTAGTCATCACACATTTCCCATCATACTTTCAAAGTTCACTACTAGGTCCTTTCTAGTGAAATTAGCATTTATAACACTAAATCGAAACATCAAAAATGTCACACACAAATTAACACATATCATAGGCATCAAAATAAATTTTAAATTATTTTTATGCCTCGGTTTTGTGGTCCCGAAACCACATCCCGACTAGGGTCAATTTTGGGTGTCACAACTCTCCCCACTTAAGAAATTTTAGCCCCAGAAAATCTTACCGTAAATAGGTTTGGATATCGCTCTTTCATAGAGTTCTCGGTCTCCCAAGTAGCTTCTTCTATCCCGTGCTTGAGCCATAACACTTTCACCGGGGAACCCGCTTGTTTCACAACTCTTTCACTTCTCGTGATAGGATACGAATCGGTTCTTCCTCATAACTCATATTAGCTTGAATTTCAATTTCGATGGACTAATCACGTGCGATGGATCGGATCTATAGCGTCGAAGCATCGAAGCGTGAAAGACATCGTGAACCTTTTGAGTTCAGGGGCAAAATCAAGCGATATGCCACTTGGACCGACTCGCCGGATATCTCATATGGCCCAATGAACCTCGGGCTCGGCTTGCCCTTACGGTGAATCGAGTATCTTTTTCCAAGGCGATACCTTGAGAAACACTTTATCACCCACGATACTCGATATCCTTACGCTTCAGATCCGCGTCACGACTTACGACGATCGGAGGCTATCTTGAGACTTTCACGGATTACTTTCACTACATTCAGCATCTCTAATCAAATCCACCCGAAAATCTTGCTTTCACCGAGCTCGGTCAAAACAATGGTGTGCGGCATTTACGACCGTACAAGGCCTCGTGAGGTGCCATCTTAATACTTGATTGAAAGCTGTTGTTTGTGGCGAATTCAATCAACGGAAAATACCGTTCCCATAAACCACTAAACTCGAGGACGCAACATCTTAACATATCCTCAAGTATCCGAATTATCCACTCGGATTGACCATCGGTTTGGGGGTGAAAGCGGTGCTAAATGCAACTTGGTACCCAAAGCTTCTTGCAACTTTTTCCAAAATCGTGAGGTAAATCTCGGATCTCTATCCGACACGATGGAAATAGGCACCCGTGTAATCTCACAACTCGAAAGCGTACAATTCGGCTAATTTGTCCATTGAAAAATCCGTGCGACGGGACAAAGTGGGCCGACTTAGTCAATCTATCTACCACGACCCAAACCGCATCCTTCTTACTTGGTCGACAATGGCGGTCCGGATACAAAGTCCATTGTGACTCGATCCCATTTCCACTCGGGTATCGTGATTGGCGAAGTAATCCGAAGGCACTGATGTTCCGCTTTCACTTGTTGACATATTAAACATCTCGAAACAAAGTCGGAGATGTCTCGCTTCATACCATGCCACCAAAACCGGCGTTTCAAATCATTGTACATCTTCGTACTCCCGGGTGGATTGCCATTCGGCTACAATGGGCTTCATTGAGAATTATCGAAATGAGTTCAATTCTTTGGAACACAGACGACTTTGAACCTCAAACAATCGTCATCGTCGATTTGAAATTCGAGTCCTTGTTGAACACACTCGGCCGCTTTTGCAGCCAACTCGTCATCGACTTTCTGAGCTTCTCGAATTTGATGTATCAATAGTGGTTTGGCTTTCAATTCAGCTACTAACACACTATCGGATCGGACAGACAAGTGCACATTCATCGCTCGTAAAGCAAACAATGATTTCCGGCTTAAGGCATCCGCAACCACATTAGCCTTTCCCGAGTGATAATCAATGATGAGCTCATAATCTTTTAACAACTCGAGCCATCGTCTTTGTCGCAGATTTAAGTCTCTTTGGGTCATCAAATATTTGAGACTTTTGTGATCCGAATACACGGCACTTCTCACCAAATAAGTAGTGTCGCCATATCTTTAAAGCGAATACAATGGCGCCAATTCGAGATCATGGGTCGGATAATTTTTCTCATGTGGCTTTAATTGCCTCGACGCGATAGGCCACAACTCGACCTTCTTGCATCAATACACAACCTAACCCAAGTAGGGAGGCGTCGCTATAGATGACAAACTCTTTCTTGGGACTCGGGTTGCACTAGAATTGGGCTTCATCAAATAAGTTTTCATTGATCGAAACTTTTTGGCATTTCTCAAATCCATTCGAACTTAACATCCTTTTGGAGTAACCGTCATCGGCGTGGCTATCGTTGAGAAGCCTTTTACAAATAAATCGGTAATAACCGACAAGCCCCAAAAACTCGAACCTCGATAATATTTCTCGAGGCTTCTAATTAAGTATGGCTGAAATTTTATTCGAATCGACTCGAATACCCGATCTGATACCACATGACCCAAGAAGCTAACCTCTCTTAACGAGAACTCACACTTTTTGAACTTAGCATATAATTGCTTATCCGTAAGATTTGCGGCACTAACGCGGTGTTCAGCATGTTGGTCTCATTTCTTGAATAGACCAAGATGTCATCAATGAACACGACTACGAATCGATCCAAATATGGTGCGAAGATCCGATTCATTAAATCCATAAATACCGTGAGGGCATTAGTGAGCCCAAACGGCATCACTAGGAACTCATAGTGACCATATCTCGATTCGAAGGCGGTCTTGGGTACGTCCGAATCTCGGATTCGCAATTGATAATAGCCCGATCTCAAATCTATTTTTGAGAACACCGAGGCTCCTTCAGTTGATCGAACAAGTCATCGATACGTGGTAACGGATATTTGTTTTTATTGTCGCTTTATTGGCGGCGATAGTCGATGCTGCACCGCATGGTTCCATCCTTATTTTCACAAACAACACCGGCGCACCCCAAGGCGAACAACTCAAGGCGAGCAAAACCTCTATCCACCAATTCTTGCAACCGAGCTTTCAACTCCTTTAATTCCGTTGGTGCCATACGATACGGAGCTATCGAAATTGAGTGGTACGGTACCAATTCGATGCCAAATTCTATTTCCCGAACGGTGGTAAACCGGCAATTCTTGAGGAAAACATCCGGTATTCACAAACCACGTCTGATTCGGGTTTCTTTTACGATTCCTTGTCATCGAACACGTCGCAAGGTACGCCGCACCTTTTCTTACATATTTTCGGGCCAACATCAACGATATTATAGCGGCAACCCTTTAAGTCCGTAGACTCAAACTGAATTATTTCATTATTCGCGCACCTCAAATCGATAGTCTTGCTCTTGCAATTTACAACCGCATCGTGCATGGTCAACCAATCCAAACCAAGAATAACATCGAACTCATCGAGCGGCAAAAGCATCAAGTCCGCCGGAAAACAAGAACCTCGGAACACTAGGGGACTTTTCTTGCACACTTTGTTGACAAGCACGTAATGACCCAAGGGTTTGACACCGAATTACAAACTCGATGAGACTCAATAGGCAAAGTCTTCTTTGGATGCTAAGGTTTCACATATATATGAATGAGTAGAACCAGGTCAATCAAAGCAATCACATTTGTATTGAAAAGAGTGAAAGTACCGTAATGACATCCGGAGAGGCAGCATCCTCACGTCGCGTATGGCATAAGTCCTTGCGGGAGCGCGAGCCTCGGATCGATGGTAGCATCTCTAGATCCTCTCGACCGCCATCGACATTGCCCATATTTCTGGGTGGCCTACCTCGGCGATGGTAGCACCGGGTTTCCACTCGACTTACATTCTTCATGCATCCTCGGGCAATCCTTCATAAAGTGGTCGGCCGACCCACACTTATAGCAGAGGCGATCACGAAACCAACAGCTCCCGAATGCCATTTGCCACAATGTGGACACTCCGCCTCTCTCGGCGATCATTTCCACCATGGCGATCGAAGTGACTCGTGTGGTCACGGGGTCGATCGCGTCCTCGTCTAGAAAATCTGAAACGCCTCTAGACCGGCTCGCATCATCTCGAAATCTCTTCGATGCTTGTTGAAGAGACTTTCCGAGGACATCTTCGAATTCTCCGGTTCCACATCGCTTTTTTGTTTCTCCTTTCTAAGCTCTTGACTTTACAAGCTCGCTCAACAAGTACTACGAACTCTCGTATCTCGAGAATGCCAACGAACATCCTTATATCATCATTCAGCCCATCCTCGGCGTTTACACATAATGGCCGGACGAAATGCATTCTCGCGTGATCGGCTAAGCCTCACAAATTTTCGTTACGTAGTCGATGGCGACATAGAACCTTACTTAAGGTCAAGGAATTCCCTTCGCTTTTGGTCGATGAATCTCGGTCGATATACTTTTTGAACTCGGTTTGAAAGAATTCCCA
>NW_026440444.1:0-32358 GCF_025698485.1 Gossypium arboreum
TGGTTTAGTCGATTCTAGGACTCCGTGATGTGTTTGGGGTCAGCTATACCCATTAAATGATGAATCGATAGTATGGTGATTTAAACAATTTGACTTTGTGTTTGTTTATAGCAATGGATCCCGATCCCAACCGATAGCGATGATGTAAGTGTGGCCCTGCTCTGCGCAAGACAGCGGCCCGGGGACTCACAACCTATGGCCCAATCCTAATGGCAGGCTAGGTAAGCCTTTTATAGTGTGATGAGCGAATGGTTTAATCAATACATTCGAACCAACACGGCATTCCACAACCTCCATTCCCGACAAATGCAACCCCCCTACAATACCTCCGTTGGGACCAAATAAGGTCAAGTAAGCCCCATCGATAGGATTAAAACGGGGCCACTAAATTTAAAACCGGATGATGATGATCGGCGAGCTGAATTTTGGTTGGATAACCTATCAGTTGCTCGATGAGCTATCTTACACCCGATGAGTGCTTAAAGTGTAATCTCCTTTCGTGAGTCCCCTACTATTGGTGGAGTACTAAACTTAGGGTGCCTGAAGCAAGTGACTTGGGAATTCTTTCAAAGTTGAAAAAAGTATATCGATGATTCATCGACCAAAAGCGGAGGGAATTTCTTGATCTTAAGCAGGTTCTATTGTTCAGCTCGACGAAAGTTTGTGAGGCTTAGCCGACGGCAGAACATTTTGAAGCTATTTGTATGGCCGGGATGGGCTGAATGATGATATAAGGATGTTTGTTGGCATTCTCGAATCGAGGTTTAGTACTTGTTGACGAGCTTGTGGGGCAGAAAGGAAAACAAAAACTGATGTGGGGCGGAGAATTCGAAGAGGTCCTCGGGAAAGTCTCTTCAACAACATCGAAGAGATTTGAATGATGTAGGGTCTAGGCGTTTGGGCTTTTCTAGGCGAGGCCGGTCGACCCCGTGACCACAAGTCACCTCGATCGGGTGGTGGAAATGATCGAGAGGCGGATGTCCACATTTGGCAAATGGCATTCGGGGGCTGTTGGTTTCGTTTCCTTTATAAGTGTGGATCGGCCACCCTTTATGAAGGATTGCGGGATGCATGAACATAATGTAAGTCGGTGCAAACCGGGTGCTACCTTTCGGTAGGCCACCTAGAAATATGGGCAATGTCGTGGCGGTCAGAGGATCTAGAGATGCTACCATCGGATGAGGCTCGTGCTCTGCTAGGACTTATGCCACTGGCCCGGAGGATCTTTGCCTCCCGGATGTTATTAGGTCTTTCCTCTTTTCAATACAAATGTGATTGCTTTGATTGACCCGGTTCTACTCATTCATATATATGTGAAACCTTAGCATCGTAAACTTTGCCCTTGAGTCTCTGAGTTTGTTTCGGTGTCAAACCCTTGGGTCATTCGTGCTTGTCAACAAAGTGTGCAAGAAAAGTCCCCTAGTGTTGGGTTCTTGTTTCCGTGAACTTGATACTTTTGCCGTTCGATGAGTTGCGTTATTCTTGGTTTGGATTGGTTGACCACGATCCGGTTTAAATTGCAAAGAAACTATCGATTTGAGTCGGAATAATGAAATAATTCGGGTTGAGTCTTGGACTTAAAGGGTTGCCGGGTAATATCGGATGTTGGGAAATATGTAAAAAAGTGGCGTAGCGTCGTCTGATGACAAGGAATCGAAAAAAAACGAATCTGCCCGTGGTTTGTGAATACCGGATGTTTTCCAAGAATTGGGGTTTACCATGGGAAATAGAATTTGGCATCAATTGGTACCGGTACCCTCCAATTCGATAGCTCCGTTCGTATGGCCCAGAATTAAAGGTTAAAGCTTAGTTGCAAGAATTGGTGGATAGAGGTTTTTGCCAGGTTTTCGCCTTAGGTGCGCCCATATTGTTGTAAGAAGAAGGATGGAACCATCGGTAGTGCATCGACTATCGTCGAAACAATAAGCGGCGATAAAGAACAAATATCCTTGCCGCGTATTGATGACTTTTCGATCAACGAAGAACCTCGGGTTTCGAAAATAGATTTGAGATCGGGCTATTATCAATTGCGAATGAGATTGGACGTACCCAAAGGCGCCGAGCGAGATATGGTCACTATGAGTTCCTAGTGATGGTTTGGGCTCACTAATGCCCTAGGTATTTATGGATTTAATGAATGGATCTTTAGACCATATTTGGATCGATTTAAATGTGTTCATTGATGACATTTTGGTCTATTCAAGAAATGAGCCGAACATCTTTGAACACCTGGGTTATCTTTTGCAAATTTTGGGATAAGCAATTATATGCTAAGTTAAAAGTGTGAGTTACGGTTAAGAGGTTAGCTTCTTGGGTCATGTGGTTCGCAGAATTATTGGCGAATAAAATTTCAATATTAATTGGAAGCCTCAGAAATATTCTTGAGGTTGGACTTTTGGGGCTTCTTGGTTATTAAACGATTTGTAAAGGCTTCTCAGGATAGCCACAGGGCTTCTCCAAAAGGATTTAATTGAATGGGGAAAGAAAAAGTTTCGATCACGAAAACTTATTTGTTGAACCCCCAATTCTAGTGCAACCAGTCCCAAGGAGTTTGTCATCTATCCCTCTCTACTTGGGTTAGGTTCGTATAATGCAAGAATCGAGTTGTGGCCTTCGTCGAGGCAATTAAACCACAGAAAAAATTATCCGACTCATGATCTCGAATTGGCCGCCATAGTATTTTAAGATTTGGCGACATTACTTATTTGGTGAAAGGTGCCATGTATACTCGGATCACAAAAGTCTCAAATATTTGATGACGGACTTAAATCTGCGACAAAGGCGTTGGCTCGGTTTTAAAGGATTATGGTGATCATTGACTATCACCGGGAAAGCGAATGTTTGGGATGCCTTAGTCAAATCGTTATTCACTTCTGGCGATGAATGTGCACTTTCTTCCGTCCGAGGTGTGTTAGTGGTGAATTGAAAGCCGAACCATTATTGACACACCAAATTAAAGCTGGGAAAAGTCGAGACGAGTTGGTTGCAAACGGTTGCGTGTGTTGAACAAGGACTCGGAGTTTCAAATTACGATGCGATTGTTTGAGGTTCAAAAGTAAAGTGTGTCCTAAAGAAGAACTCATTTGATAATTAAGATGAAGCCCATTGTGCCAATGGCAATCCACGAAGCGAAGATGTACAATGATTTGAAACGTCGGTTTGGTGGCATGGTATGGGCGAGACATCTCAGGCTTTGTTTGAGATGTTTAATATGTCAACAAGTGGCGGAACATCAGGTGCCTTGAGGATTACTTCCCAATCCACGATACCGAGTGGAAATGGGATGAGTCACAATGGACTTTGTGTCCGGACTTGCCATTGTCGACCAAGAAGATCACGGTTTGGGTCGTGGTAGATCGATTGACTAGTCGTACTTTGTCCCGTCGTCTGGATTTTTCAATGGACAAATTAGCTGAATTATGCGTTCTCGGATTGTGAGATTACAGGTGCCTATTTCCATCATGTCGGATAGAGATCAAGAGATTTACCTCGCGATTTTGGAAAAAGTTGCAAGAAGCTTTGGGTACCAAGTTGCATTTAAACCGCCTTTCACCCCAAACCGATGGTCAATCCGCGGATAATTCGGATACTTGAGGATATATGTTAAGATGTTGCGTCCTCGAGTTTAGTGGTTCATGGGAGCGGTATTTGCCGTTGATTGAATTCCTTACAACAACGACTTTCAATCAAGTATTAAGATGGCACCCTCTACGAGGCCTTGTCGAATTAAGTAAATACACCATTGTTTTAATTGAGCTCGGTGAAAGCAAGATTTTTGGAATTGATTAGGGATCTTTGAGCAGTAGAAAGTAAATCCAGTAGTCTGAAGATAGCCTCCGATCATGGTCGTCACAGCGGATCTGAGCGTGGGATATCGAGTATCGGTGGGTGATAAAGTGTTTCTCAAGGTATCGCCTTGGAAAAGATACTCGAGTTGGTAGTAAGGGCAAGTTGAGCCGAGTTCATTGGGCCATATGAGATATCGGGCGAGTCGGTCGATGGCATATCGTTTGATTTTACCACGAACTCAAAAAGGTTCACGATGTCTTTCCGCGTTTGATGTGACGCGCTATAGATCGATCCGCCATGCGTGATTAGTCCATGAGATTGAAATTCAAGCTAATATGAGTTATGAGGAAGAACCGATTCGTATCCTATCACGAGAAGTGAAAGAGTTGCGAAACAAGCGGGTTCGCTAGTAAATGTTATGGCTCAAGCAGGATAGAAGAAGCTACTTGGGAGCCGAGAACTCTATGAAAGAAGCGATATCAAGCCTATTTACGGTAAGATTTTGAGGCGAAATTTCTTAAGTGGGGAGAGTTGTGACAGCCAAAATTGACCCTAGTGGAAGGTGGTCTCGGGACCACAAAGCAGAACATAAAAAAATTTAAAATTTATTTGGCCTATAATATGTGTGTATTCATGTATGACATTTTTGATGATTGGTTTAGTGTTATAAAGGTGAATTTCAGAAAAAAGGACCTAGTAGCGAACTTTGAAAGTATGATGGGAAATGTGTGATGACTAATTAAAGCATGCATGCAAATAAAGGACTTGCATGTCAAATTCCCCCTTTATAGGTGGTGGCAGGCCATGACAAGGGAGGATGGGCTAAACATGTCATGAAACATGTTTTGTTGGTATTAAAGGTGAAATAATAAACAAAGGAGTATGGGTGATAAAAAATGAAAAAAAAATGTGTGTGAGTATGGTAATCCCCCTTGCAGTGAGTTGAAAGGGAAGAAAAAAATTTTTGTTGTGTTCATCCTTTTGTAGAAAATCATAAGGGAAGAAGAGGATTTTTGCTTCATGCTTGGTTTAGAAGAGATCTAGAAGGTGATTTGGCTAAATTGGCATCAAGATTAAGGTATGTATGAGGTTGTGTTAGGAGTTTCATGCATGTTTTGGTTGCTAACTTGATGTGCATGTTAGCCATGGCTCAAATCTTTGTTATGCCATGGAAATGGTATTTGGCCAAAGTTATGGTGATAAAGCCATTGCATGCTAAGTGTGAAGCTTGATGATGATGCATGCAATGATGGATTATCTACTCTTGAGTAAGATTTTGAGTTTTCTTTTGTGTTTAACCATGATTGAAGTTGAATGGAGCATGATTGTCATATTGCCATGATGCATTCATGAGCATAGTTCATGCTTCTTACATGTTAGTTAAAATTTGTATTTTGGATGGCTATGGACACCTTGAAATTGACCATGCTCATATTGTATATATATGTTTACACATGATGTTTTGGCTATGAAGTAAGTGATGAATATATTGGTTTAAAGAAGAAGATGTGGAAGAATGCTTGTGAAATTGCAAGCACAATTCAGCCTAACACACATATAAGTGCTTGATGCTATATTATAAGTTTTGGGCCAATATGCAAAGCATTAACTAGTAAAATGCATGCTGTTTTGTGAGGTATTAAGTGCAAAATTGGCCTCAACATGTACATGAATATTACGGCCTTGGGTAGCCTATTGAAGGCCTTAGCCTTTCCTTGATGCTCAAATAAATTGTATTGAATTGCTTGATGTAGTATAAAATGTGCATGACCATTGTGTATTCAAGCTAAAGAGTGGCCATATGACCATTTAAACTCCTTGTCATATTCGGCCATAAGCAAGCACAATGAGGTTTTAATGAATTGAATTTGTTTGAATTAGCTCAAGAGCTAAGAGGCCACAATTGGACAAGGGAAGGAAAAGGTGATCGAGTAGCGAAAAAAGCCGTTCGACAACATCCGGTAAGTCCTCAAGTGACCTTACTTGAATTATGTAGGATGAAGTATGGATGTGTATGATTATTGATTTATGTGTGTATGAGAAATTGAATGATACGGGCTAAGTCCGAAGGCAAATATGCTTGTGAATATATGTGCGTTTGAGCCTTATGAAAATGAAATATGTATGTCCAATGATTATTGATGTATGTGTGCATGAAATTGAATGATATCCGGGCTAAGCCCGAAGACAATTATGCTGGAAATTATATCGGGTTAAGACGAAGAAACAATTGTGCTAGTGGCTATATCGAGCTAAGACCGAGGCATTAGTCGAGTTATTCTATCGAGGCTAAGACCGAAGGCATTTGTGCCGTGATTATATCCGGTTATATTCGAAGAATCTTGGGCTGGAGGTGAGTGTTGGTTGCTGTAATGAATTCAATTAGTACACTCGAAAAGCCCAAAGGATAAGGTCGTTATATGTGCATTGGAAAGTCGACATGTTTGAGCAACATTAGCTCAATCGACTAATGAATTTCAGTTATTGAATTGATTGATACTTTGTGAAAGTATATAATGATGAAGTGTGAAGTAAGAATGTGTATTAATGAAATGATGCATTTGGCTATGTGAATGTATTGCTGTAATTAGAGTTGATTATATTCCTTGAGACTTACTAAGCATAAAAAACTTACCAGATACTTTGGCTCTCTGTTTTATAGATTTACGCTCGATGCAATCGGATTGGGATCGATAAAATCGAAGTCATCCACACTATCCACGCCTCTATTTTGGTATAAATTTTGGTTGAACTTTGAAATGGCATGTATAGGACTACCCCTTGTTGGTTGAATATGTTGTGATGTATATATATACGGCCATGCGAAAATGGCTCGTAAAGTGAAATGTCGACTTAGTCTAATTGTGGGTTGTATGTATATATTTGGTGTCATGATGTGGCTATGGCTTGGAAATGGGAATGTTGGTCATATGATCAGCCATTGGCATGGTTAAAATGATCATATATGAACCTATGTGTGGCAAGACTAGTTGGTTCATGGAGACTACCAAAAGGTAAGACCTACCTTAAAAACAGATGCTGCCAGCTGCAGTGACGTGAATGTGAAAAATCACCAAAATTCGTAGGAATGGAATTAAATAGTGAATAAGCTATGTAAATGAACCTTGATGAGTCTATTTTCATATGGAAGAAACAGAAATGGTCATAGGAGTTACATGTTAAGAGATATTAAAGCTATTGTGAGACAGGGCCAGAACGGTTTCTGGGTTCCCTGTCGCAACTTTAAAATTTACTATAAATTATCCAAAAATAATTAGGAGACATACCTTATATTTACAGATTCCATTTTGAGTCTAGTTTCATTAGAAACAAACGGCACCAACATTAAAGCCCTGTACAGAGAGATATTCAAGTTATACCGCGCGAAGGTCAGAGCAGTCAATCCCTGTAACATGGGTGACTTTAACCAATAAACTGTACCAATTGGCCCGACCAAAAATTCTAGAAATAAATCCATGGATGGATATATGAGTCTAAATTCAGGAAAATTTATGAAACCAGTTTCTGAGTTTTGAAACTCGAGATATGATTTTTAAAGCGACAGTGACGCAGTTTCCAGCCTGACTGGAAATGTCAAATGGATGGGCAAAACAAGTGAACTTGACATTAACCCTCGTGTCCGACACGGCGATGGTCTCGGGTTAGGGTGTTACATATTCTACAAGTTGGTTTCACTTGTAACTCTGCCAACAAACTTCCAAATCATACAAACTTAGATGAGCAAACATCGCCTTTAATTACCTTACTGACCCTTCGACTTAGCGCATATACGACATTACGCCTTACGGATGATACTGATCGAGCAGTCATAGTCCTTTAACAACTCTATCCATCTTCGCTGCCTAAGATTCAGCTCCTTTTGAGTCGTAAGTACTTAAGACTCTTGTGATCCGTATAGATGATGCATTTCTCTCCATCGGGTAATGCCTCCATATCTTAAGTGCAAAGATTAGTTGCCAATTCCAAGTCATGAGTAGGGTGGTTCACCTCATGCGGCTTAGGCGTCGTGAAGCATAGCGACCACTTTACCCTCTTGCATCAACACGCAGCCCAAACCTACATGTGACGCTTGTCACTGTGTGAAATCCTTACCGGACTCAGCTGAATCAAAACTAAGCGCTTAGTCAAAACCTTCCTCTCAAAAGCCTCTTCTTGCTTATTTGTCCAAACAAAAGGTGCTCCTTCCTTATAAGTTTAGATTAGCGGTCTTAACAGAAAATCCTTCCATGAATCTCAATAATAACAGCCCAGGAAAACTTGAATCTACATTCTTGACGGTGGCTTCCATTCCAAATTGCTTCTATCTTAGAGGTCCACCTTGATCCTGGCGGACACAACATATGCCCCAGAAGGTAACTTCCTTGATCAAAACTTCGCACTTACTAAACTTTGCATAAAGTTGCTTCTCCCTTAACACTTGCACACACAAAAGATGCTTATCATGCTTCTCCCGTTTGAATACACCAGATATCATCAATAAAAGCGACTCTGAACCGATCCAAGTATGGTTGGAACACGATTCATCAAATCCATGAATGCATGGGTGCATTAGTCAACAAATGGCATTACGAGCTTCGTAATGACCATATCGAGGTCCTGCATTTGTCTCTACCGTTATCTCCTCAAATCCCGTTTGACTTACAAGGGCCAAGTCGCCTCACAACCTTTCGAATCAACTTCGGCTCTTAAAGCGAAACAACGATGGACAAATAATCCCTTCGTTCCCCTATGACCATTATCTCCTCATCTTGATTCTTAGTACCATCCTCTTTGCGGACACAATCCAACATCGCCTTGTGCTTAGTTAACGATCCATTCCTAAGATAAGATCAAAATCCCCAAATGGCGGCTCCATCAAATCTCCTTCAAAGATTTTATCTTGTGTCACTAATGGTGCCCCTAAAAATTTATCTACCTGTAGAATGTCCCAATGGACTTATCATGATACCCACCACAGTCCTCTGGAAAGCATCAAAGCCCGGATACATCACAAGCAACATACGAGAGGTAGAACCCACATCAATCAAAGCGATGTAAGGCATGTTATGGATGAAGAAGCGTGCCGTTATAACATCAAAGCGTCACCCTCCTCACGGCGTCGTGCGGCATAAACCAACCGGGTTGTCGAGCTTGACATGTCGGCACCTCTGCCGGGTGCCCCGTCCTCCTCCATTACCATTGCCACCTCTACCTTGCACCCCTCTGTGGTGGTGGTCCTCCTCGTGGTGGTTGGACATCCCTTGCTCTGCCGCTAGCTCTGAGGCATGTCCTCCAGAGACACTCTCGAACTTATGCTCCTTAGACCCACATGAAAACATGCTCCGATTCGTTTCGGCCTCCCCATATGCACCTTACCACAGTCCACTGCAAGCTGCGGTCTATAAGTATTCTGTACTTTGCTCTCACGGTTCCTCCATCCTTGCTCTTTTAACATTTCGATTAAGTGGCACTTGAGTCTAAAATCCCTCTTGAATGCTGGTCGATCCTTCTCACGATTACATCGCTCGATCGGCTACACCTCCTCGGCTATCTTAGCCTTTTCTACCAATGACAGCAAACGCTCCCTCGTGGAGCTATCAATATCCTAAGCTCATCGCGGAGACCATCCTCGAAGCGGACCTTTAGCTCATATTGATTGCCACTATGCCACTAGCATGTCATTTCGACCTCAAAATTACGCCTCATACTGCTCTTGACTTATCACCTGAGTCAAATTCAAGAATTCCTTAAGCGAGCATCCATAGCTTGCTCCAACATACCTCCCTTTAAAAGCATTTTGAACAATTCCCGGGTTACTTGCTCAATTGGGGTACTCTCCTTACGGTGATCCTGCAGGTATGCCTCAAATCCGTGGCGACCACACTCCTTCGACTTTTGCTCCTTGAGTAGTCTAGATCGTCCATGATCCGTTCTGTTGCCTCTAGCCAATATTACCATACATTTGGGGCTACTCGGATACACCTAAATACATACACCTCCGTTGGCAGATCGCTCGATATAGACCCTATTCGTCCCATTCTAGCTCGACCTCTTTCTAAAACCCTTAACATGGCTTGGGATAAGCGTCATCATGACCCGATCATAAGACCAGTCTCCGTTGCTTGGCAGCAGATGGCTCCTCGGTGGCCTATGCCACGAGGATGAAGATTGACTTGCACCTTCGCGACCACGTCATGGCCTCGTCCTGAGCTCCTCTTGTACTCATATCTAATTTTACATTTACGAGTTTTAAATTAGTATAACGTTCCCATTTATTAAGAAAATGTCTTATGAAGATATATGGTTCAAGGGTTGTTTTAGTATCATCGTAGCCTAGCTACTGTCTCATTCCCTCATTACTGCTCTACCTAGCTAAAGTATCATAGTAGGGTCTTAGCACTATTCATAATATCATATATACGCAAAGAAAAATATACTTACAGACTTGGTGCAGGATTAGATTACCACTTTTTCTCAATCCATTTAGAACTTAAAACCATGTTTTGATCATCGAAAATAGAAATTTGAAAACTTTGATTTGAAAACTCCTTCTATTTTGAACTCTTGATTCTATGAAAAGCTGGTACCTTTTTACCTATATTCTCATAAAACATCTTTAAAATGAACTTTTCAAAACCATTTTCCAAAATACCCTTCTTAGGCCTAAGTTTACGAAAACATTTTTGGATAGATCCACAGTAGAGTTGTTTGCAACCTAGGCTCGATACCACTAAATGTAACACTATATGTTTTGTTGAGTTAGCAAAGTGTATGGAAGCTAGGCACCGGTAGGTGTCCAGGAGCAGGAGTGAGCCATGAAGAACTTAAGTAGCTCTTTGATTGGATCCAATCTGACATGCCCACAACCATAGCCACACTTTGTTATATCGAGTTTAAATTTGTTTAAGTGAGCGACTTTGATAAATCGATAAATCGTGGTGTTGAACTCTTTTGAAACAAGTTTCATTACGAAAATACGTCCTAAGTCTAGCCCAATTGAATAATTATCAACCAATTTTAAAGTTATTAAAGTTAAAATAATCCAGAAAAGAAAAAAAGAAAGTTAAAATTGGCCTTATTACAACCCAAAATAAATAATAATTAAAAGAAATTAAATGAAAACCAACACTTATTTAAAAGTCCAAAGGCGATCACCATGGCACTCAATCCCCTCATTGAGTCCCACATCAAGGCTCACACAAGGTTAAGGAAAGGGTGAGTTTGGAAACTTCGATTGCAACAAGCCCTTTCAGAGCCAAAACAATAGCACTGTTGGATCTAAGCCTAAATCCAATCTCAAACATATCTTGGGCCATAGCCCTTTTCATATTCATATTTCATAACACTAGGTAGAAGCCTTTTCAAGTTTCATATTCTTGGGCGAAGCCTTTCTTTGTGGTATGGCCCATAGGCCCATTCAATATCACATATAATGTCAATGAAAGAATGCAAGGCCATTTCAATATCACATGAAATACCAATGAATGTATAAACCCATTTGGGAGACTACTCAACCCACCATGCTTCTCTCCACCAACCGGCACCATGTGAGATTAACTCAACCCACCGCCATAACTCTCCCGCGGCATAGCTTTATCATATCTTGGAGGCCTTGCCTCTTTTTAATAAGCAGGGCAAAAGCCCTTTAATAATGAGCGTAAGCCTTTTTGATCAACGGGGCATAAGCCCTTTAATAAGAGGGCATAAGCCCTTTAATAAGCGGGGCATAAGCCCTTTTGATAAGCGGGGCATAAGCCTTTAATAAGCGGGGCATAAGCCTTTAATAACTAGGGCATAAGACCTTTTGATAAGCGGGCATAAGCCTTTTGCACTTCCTCCATCCATATAAAACCCAACCCAATGCATTTATGAACATCTCATGTGCATATCATACATATCATGTGCATATCATACATGTCATGTGCATATCATACATATCATGTGCATATCATACATATCATGTTTATCAAAATCACATGCATTAAGTTCATATATAAACCCCAAGGGTATAATGGTCATTTTACCTAGAAAGCGGTCATTTTCACGTTATAAGGGTAATCTTGTAATTTTACCAAAAATTAGGGTTTCCATGTTTATTAATGATTACTTAACAATTTATGGGTGCAAGGTGATTACGGCCCATTTTAGCGAAATCGAGTTATTGGGCCAAAAACCCTAATGGGCCCTACTTAGCCAATTTGTCATCTAGGCCCATTTAGCCTATATTCCATATGATGTATTGATCTTAACATGCAATTTAACATATCTCCATTTTCTACCAACTTTACCCAAATGGGCTGAAAGCCCAATGGGCCCACTTGACCCCTAGGTAACTTACCAAACGCCAAAATCACATTCTTACGTTCCGTCATTCTCGTTCATCATCTCATCGATTCTAACTAACTAGTGATTAACACTCACAAGTCCTCGAAATGCCGAGATGGCATTTCGGCTTTCATTTTTATCGCTTTAAGCTATGAAAGGGTTCGTTTACACACGATTTGTGATATTCCTCGGCGAGATCTCCTACGATTTCTCCTATAATCATTTGTTAAATAGATCAGCTCACAATAATTGAACCAAATCAAAAGCTATCCAATATTAACACTTACACATTCGGCCACCATCCATAATGGCCTTAGCACCTTACCTTTATCGCGATTGATGACTAGGTCTAACTACGGTGATCCAAGCTACTCCAAGTCGACACTACACCTACTGCTCCTCCACTAAATAAACCACAAAAATATTAAAGGAGACCCCATAAGGCCTATACCTACATTACCCCATCCTAAACTAGAGGGTTTTATTTTGGGTCGATGAAGAAAAAGTGGTTATGGACCAAAAGGGTGTTGACAAAAGAGTTGAAAGGCTTTTAAAATAACAAGAATCGGCTAAAAAAGAAAAAAGAACAAGTGTATACCTTTATAAAGAAATCGACTTCCTTTGACTCCTTGAGTTTAGCTTGTTGCTATTGGTTGCAATGAAAAGAATGATAGGTTAAACTTTTACTATAAATGAGAGAGAGAAGAATAAGAAGTAGAGTTTGTGGAAGAAATAACGAAAGAAAGAGAGGGATTAGCTTAGAACAATGGCAAGAGGAGAAAGAAAAGAAAGAGAGAAAAAGGCTACACACCAAAGAAATCGGCACAACTAAGACCCTAATGCGAAATTACTAACCTAATACCCTCTCCACTCTCCCTTATTAAGTAACTCTATCTCCATATCACATCCTAAAATCTCTCCCTTATCCCTCCTTAATTTATGCATTTGACTTGATCCAACTCTCCTCTTACAGAATCCACTTAGGTTCCAACACCCTTCTGCACATAAAAATAAATACTCGATTTGCCAACACGAGAATCGAAGGTCTTCCTCTATGCTCCACCACCTTTTAGGAGCTTAGTGGCGTCACCATGCCACTTTACCAAAGCTCTTTTTGTGATCGTTTTACCCACAACAATATACTTACACCTAGCGAACCTTAACTCCTAAGTCCAAAATTTAAAAATTCTACCGGTTTTGGCCAACTCATGGGCCTTCCATAGGCCCATTTACATACAAATTATGAATTCTATAATCACATACCAAATTTTAGAAATTTACTTAAAATATCAAGAATCGCGAAAAACCGAAAATCGAGGATGTTACATGTAATATACAAATCATTGGCGTATACATATATAAATGACAAACAATGTTCAATTATTTAAATAAAACACAAATCAAGCGCTCCATCTACCAATCAAATCTCCAATCTATTTAGATTTATTTATCACTAATTTATATCTTTGTTCAATTATATACTAATTGAACGATTACCTTTCACTTCTTTCTCTCTTCCCAAGCATTTTCTATTAATATCTGATTAAAATCAAATCCATGTCTAGTATCCATGCACATTTCATTTCTCCCAATTTAATGCTTTAATAATTTCCATTTGCACAAGTAATTCTCCACAATCGATGTTGCACACTAGTGCTCGATTTAAAGTCCTTACATAGTGCTCTTACTTATTCGCACACAAAGTGCCGTTTCTCACACATAGTGCTATGTAGTCTACACATAGTGCCACTTAGTTTTTACACATATAGTGCCATGTAACCTTGCACATAGTGCTGAAATTTCTTATCTATAGCTACCACAATATCATAGATAGATCAATAAATCTCACATTCGATTTTGAAAACTCATACATACCATAGTTTCTTATCCAACCTATTTTGTGTCATTTATGTGCATTATTAATCGTAACCTAAATTACGGAACTTACCTTTTAGTCGGATGAACAACTCCGATCAGCTACTCAACCGCTTTCGCTTTTCCTTTGGCGAACTTGGCTCCTTTGATCTTGAGCTCCAACTCCAACTAGCAAAGAGGTGTCAAATTACTTTAGTGAAATTTCTCTTTTCTTTCCTTTGGTTTCAGTTTTTGCAAGAAGAAGAAGATGAACACTTATTTTAATTTCTTCTTTTATTCATCTTAATATTTTTTTTCATATTATTTATGATATTATAATCATTTATCAATATAATATTATGATTAAATTAAACTTAGTGGAGGAACATCATTGCGTTGGCCACTTAATGCATATTGGGCATTTTGCCATACAAACCAAACTTCCATACTTTGAAATTTATTTGGTCCTCACACATTTACCTAACATATTTTCTAAGTTTCTCAACTAAGTCCTTTCAAGTGAAATTCCCATTCATATGACTACATTAAAACACCAAATTTTTCACATGTACTATCACATAGAAGATATAAAATTAATTTAATAAATTTTATGACTGGTTTTGTGGTCCGAAACCACATTCAAACTAGGGTCAAAATTAGGGCTATCACCTCTCCCCTTAAAAATTTTAGTCCTCGAAAATCTTACCATGAATAAACTTCGGATAACGTTATTTCATAGAGTTTTCGAGCTCCCAAGTAACTTCTTTTACTCCATGTTTGACCCATAACACTTTTACTAAAGAAATCTTCTTATTCATTTCCTTCACTTCGAGCTAAGATACAAATCGGTTCTTCCTTATAGCTCAAATTTGAATGAATCTCAATTTTAGATGAATTAACCACATGTGAAGATCAGATCTTGTAACACCCGAACCGAGACCGTTGCCGATTATCGGACACGAGGTTAACAAATAAAACCACTATGTATGAGCCAATTTGACATTCCCAGGCAAGCTGAAAACTGCATCGCTGTGCCTTAAAAGCATATCTCGAGTTTCACAACCGGAAAGATTCCGTAAATTTTACCTGAATTTAGACTCATATATCCATCCATGGATTTATTTCTAGAATTTTTGGTCGGGCCAATTGGTACAGTTTATTAGTTAAAGTCGCCCATGTTACAGGGTCGACTACACTGACCCGCGTTACAACTTGAATATCTCTCTGTACAGGGTTTCAATACTGATACCGTTTGTTTCCAATGAAACTAGACTCAAAAGGAATCTGCACATATAAGGCATAACTTCTAATTCATTCTGGATAATTTATGGTAAATTTTCAAAGCCGCAACAGGGGACCCACAAACCGTTCCGCCCTGTCTCACGAGAACTTTAATATCTCTCGTATACTGATCATCATATGATCGTTCGTTACTTTCATATGAAAATAGACTCGTCAAGGTTTGATCACATAATTTATTAACTATTTAACACCATTCCTACAAATTTTGGTGATTTTTCACATCCACGTCACTGCAGCTGGCAGCCTCTGTTTTAGGTGAAGCTTTACCTATATTGTAGTTCCATGGACCAACTATAGTCTAGTCATACTTAGGTCCACATGTGATCATATTTAGCCATTCCAATGGCTGATCATGTGACCAACTCTCTCATTCAAACCATAATCACATCATGAAACCAAATATAATTACAAACCACATATGGTCAAATTTCATACTCCACTTTTCGAACCATTTTAGCATGGCGTACACATATACATCACAAGTACTTAAAAACAACGAGGGTGGTCCTATACATGCCATATCAAACTCAACTAAAGGAGTACCAAAAGGGCTTTGATAGTGTGGTTGACTTCAACTTCTATGATCCCGAATCCGATCGCTAGAGCAAAATCTATATGAGAGAAACAAAAAGCGAAGAAGCAATTTATGCTTAGTAAGTTTGAGCCATAATCTACACAACAAAGCATAGCATTCAAGTAGCTAAACAATAATTCATATGCACAATTTCTCAAAGACATGCTTACTTCACAATCCCAACTCTTATTTTCATACACAAACAACGGCTTAGTTAAGGCCGATAGCTCGTTTATCATTGGGCGAATATTCAACGCACTTACTCATAGTGTGCAACACACAAACAACTCTTGTTGGGAATTTCACAAGTGCATTAACTGAAAATTTTCCAGCAGCTTATAAATTTGAATCACATACCTTGGAGTTTATCCGGATATAGCTACTCGTTCAAAACACCTTGGGACATAGCCGGTTATGGTAACACAAATGCCTTGGGACTTAACGGATATCTGCTTCGCACAATTGCCTTGGGCTTAGCGGATATCATAGCTTCGCTGGTGCCTTGAACAGCCGGATATCTGGTCGCTGGTGCCTTGGGCTTAGCAGGATATCACTCGAACATTCATGCACATCTTTGTTTCATTTTCACAACAAAACTTTTATGCACAATTCACTTAACAAAAATATCATTTGGCTCAATGGCCATATACAAAGCGAATTTCGATTGCTTATTACTTCATTCAATCGAATCAAAATCTAAGTTTGATACTCGAAAACTTACCTCGGATGTTGTCGAGCGATTCCGATGGCTATTCGACTACTTTTTCCTTCCCTTTATCAGTTGGTCCCCTTTTCTCTTGAGCTTAATTTAACAAATAATTTGATTCAATCATTTGAGTATCGAAAAGAAGAACTCAAGGCACTTAGCCCATATACTCACTAGACATTAAAGTCACATAAGTGGAATTCATGAATCGACTTAACACAAAGCCTTCAACATGCTTACTCATGGCGAACAACTCAACCTCTTAGGCACTCATTCATGGCCGATTATGCATGTTGATGTTGAGGCCAATTACATTTAACACCACATGAATGGCACACATTTTACTAGCTAATGCTTTACATATTGTAGCTCAATACTTATAATATAGCATCAAGCACTCATATGGCGATTATACTTAGTCATACTTACCAAATCAACAATAAATTCCAAGATTTTCACATCATATGTGTACTAGGCGAATGTACTTGCAATTTCACAACCATTCTTCAACATTTTCTTCTTTAAGCAAACATATTTATCACTTACTTCATAACCAAAACATCATGTGCAAACATATATACATATAGGTGCATGGCAGAATCTCAAGGTGTTCATAACCATCTAAAACACAAATTTTTTACCATTCAAGTAACAAGCATAAATCATGCTCATGAATGCACCATGGCCGAATACATCACAGCCATACCCTTTCAACCGGTCATGGTTAAACAAAGATTTCAATGCCCTACTCAAGAATACTAAAAAGAAATTTCAAGAGTAGTCAATCCATCATTACATGCATCATCAACAAGCTTCATTTTAGCATGCAGCGGCTTTAACACAATATCAACCTTGGCCAAATACCATTTTCATGGCATAACAAGGATTTGAACCATGGCTAACATGCACATCAAGTTAGCAACCAAAACAAGCATGAACTTCATGACACAACCTCAAACATACCTTAATCTTGATACAAGTATAGCCAAATCTCCTTCTTGTTATCTTCCAAACCAAGCATGAAGCAAAACTCCTATCTCCTCCCTTAGTATTTTGGCCAAAAGGAAAGAACAAGGATGAACAATTTTCTTGTTCTTCTTTCACTTGCAACAATGGAAATGCCACACTCACACATTTTTATTTCTCATCCAACATCATTAATTTTTTATCATTTAATACATCATGCATTAACAAAACATGTTTCAACATGTTTTCTTTATATAAACCATGTCATGGCGGCCACTATGCCATCTTTGGAATTTGACATGCAAATCCCTAATTTTGCATGCATTTTCAACTAGTCATCACACATTTCCCCATCATACTTTCAAAGTTTACTACTAGGTCCTTTCTAGTGAAATTCACCTTTATAACACTAAATCGAACCATCAAAATGTCACACATGAATACACATATTATAGGCATCAAAATAAATTTTAAATTATTTTACGCCTCGATTTTGTGGTCCGAAACCACATTCGAATAGGGTCAATTTTGAGTACATCAACTCTCTCCCCACTTAAGAAATTTTAGTCCCGAAAATCTTCTAGATAAATAGGGTTGGGTATCGCTCTTTCATAGAGTTCTCGGTTTCCCAAGTAGCTTCTTCTATCCGTGTTTGAGCCATAACACTTTCACTAGCGGAACCGCTTGTTTATAACTCTTTCACTTCACGTGATAGGATCTGAACAGGTTCTTTCTCATAACTCATATTGGCTTGAATTTCAACCTCCGATGGACTAACCACGTGCGATGGATCGGATCTATAGCGTCTAAGCATCGAAACATGAAAGACATCGTAAATATTTCGAGTTAGGGCAATATCAAGCGAGGCATAGCCGAACCGACTCGCTGGATATCTCATATGGCCCAATGAACCTCGGGCTCAACTTGCCCTTATGGCGAATCGAGTATCTTTTCCAAAGCGAAACCTTGAGAAACACTTTATCTCATACGATGCTCGATGTCTTTACGCTTCAGACCCGCGTCGACCGGCGATCGGAGGCTATCTTGAACTTTCACGGATTACTTTCACTTCATTCAGCATCTCTAATCAAATCCACCCGAAAATTTTGCTTTCACGTTCGGTCCAAAACAATGGTGTACGGCATTTGACCGTACAAAGCCTCGTAGGTGCCATCTTAATACTTGATTGAAAACTATTGTTGTAGCGAATTCAATCAAAGGCAAACATTTCCCATGAACCCGAACTCGAGGATGCAACATCTTAACATATCCTCAAGTATCTGAATTATCCGCTCGGATTGACCATTGGTTTGGGGGTGAAAGCGGTCTTTGAAATGCAACTTGGTACCCAAAGCTTCTTGCAACTTCTTCCAAAATCGCGAGGTAAATCTCGGATCTCTATCAACCACGATGGAAGTAGGCACCCGTGTAATCTCAATCGAAAGCGTCAGTTCGGCTAGTTTGTCCATTGAAAAACCCGTGCGTCTGGGACAAAGTGAGCGACTTAGTCAATCTATCTACAACGCCCAAATCCATCCTTCTTACTTCTTGACAATGGCGGTCACAATAGACTTATCCACTTCCACTCGGGTATCGTGATCGGTGAAGTAATCCACGAAGGCAGCTCGGTACATTAAAGGATTATGGTGATCATTGACTATCACGGGAAAGCGAATGTGGTTGCGGATGCCTTGAGTCGTAAATCGTTATTCACTTCTGAGCGATGAATGTGCACTTATGCATCCGATCCGAAGCGTGTGTTAGTGGCTGAATTGAAGCCGAACCATTATTGACACACCAAATTGAGAAGCTCGGAAGTCGACGGACGAGTTGGTTGCAAAAGCAGGTTGCGTGTGTTAGAACAAGGACTCGGAGTTTCAAATTAGCGATAGCGATTGTTTGAGGTTCAAAAGTAAATGCAATGTGTCCTAAAGAATTGAACTCATTTGATAATTACAGAATGAAGCCCATTGTAGCCAATGGCAATCCACGAGATGCGAAGATGTACAATGATTTGAAACGTCGGTTTGGTGGCATGGTATGGGCGAGACATCTCAGGCTTTGTTTGAGATGTTTAATATGTCAACAAGTGGCGGAACATCAGGTGCCTTGAGGATTACTTCCCAATCCACGATACCGAGTGGAAATGGGATGAGTCACAATGGACTTTGTGTCCGGACTTGCCATTGTCGACCAAGAAGATCACGGTTTGGGTCGTGGTAGATCGATTGACTAGTCGTACTTTGTCCCGTCGTCTGGATTTTTCAATGGACAAATTAGCTGAATTATGCGTTCTCGGATTGTGAGATTACAGGTGCCTATTTCCATCATGTCGGATAGAGATCAAGAGATTTACCTCGCGATTTTGGAAAAAGTTGCAAGAAGCTTTGGGTACCAAGTTGCATTTAAACCGCCTTTCACCCCAAACCGATGGTCAATCCGCGGATAATTCGGATACTTGAGGATATATGTTAAGATGTTGCGTCCTCGAGTTTAGTGGTTCATGGGAGCGGTATTTGCCGTTGATTGAATTCCTTACAACAACGACTTTCAATCAAGTATTAAGATGGCACCCTCTACGAGGCCTTGTCGAATTAAGTAAATACACCATTGTTTTAATTGAGCTCGGTGAAAGCAAGATTTTTGGAATTGATTAGGGATCTTTGAGCAGTAGAAAGTAAATCCAGTAGTCTGAAGATAGCCTCCGATCATGGTCGTCACAGCGGATCTGAGCGTGGGATATCGAGTATCGGTGGGTGATAAAGTGTTTCTCAAGGTATCGCCTTGGAAAAGATACTCGAGTTGGTAGTAAGGGCAAGTTGAGCCGAGTTCATTGGGCCATATGAGATATCGGGCGAGTCGGTCGATGGCATATCGTTTGATTTTACCACGAACTCAAAAAGGTTCACGATGTCTTTCCGCGTTTGATGTGACGCGCTATAGATCGATCCGCCATGCGTGATTAGTCCATGAGATTGAAATTCAAGCTAATATGAGTTATGAGGAAGAACCGATTCGTATCCTATCACGAGAAGTGAAAGAGTTGCGAAACAAGCGGGTTCGCTAGTAAATGTTATGGCTCAAGCAGGATAGAAGAAGCTACTTGGGAGCCGAGAACTCTATGAAAGAAGCGATATCAAGCCTATTTACGGTAAGATTTTGAGGCGAAATTTCTTAAGTGGGGAGAGTTGTGACAGCCAAAATTGACCCTAGTGGAAGGTGGTCTCGGGACCACAAAGCAGAACATAAAAAAATTTAAAATTTATTTGGCCTATAATATGTGTGTATTCATGTATGACATTTTTGATGATTGGTTTAGTGTTATAAAGGTGAATTTCAGAAAAAAGGACCTAGTAGCGAACTTTGAAAGTATGATGGGAAATGTGTGATGACTAATTAAAGCATGCATGCAAATAAAGGACTTGCATGTCAAATTCCCCCTTTATAGGTGGTGGCAGGCCATGACAAGGGAGGATGGGCTAAACATGTCATGAAACATGTTTTGTTGGTATTAAAGGTGAAATAATAAACAAAGGAGTATGGGTGATAAAAAATGAAAAAAAAATGTGTGTGAGTATGGTAATCCCCCTTGCAGTGAGTTGAAAGGGAAGAAAAAAATTTTTGTTGTGTTCATCCTTTTGTAGAAAATCATAAGGGAAGAAGAGGATTTTTGCTTCATGCTTGGTTTAGAAGAGATCTAGAAGGTGATTTGGCTAAATTGGCATCAAGATTAAGGTATGTATGAGGTTGTGTTAGGAGTTTCATGCATGTTTTGGTTGCTAACTTGATGTGCATGTTAGCCATGGCTCAAATCTTTGTTATGCCATGGAAATGGTATTTGGCCAAAGTTATGGTGATAAAGCCATTGCATGCTAAGTGTGAAGCTTGATGATGATGCATGCAATGATGGATTATCTACTCTTGAGTAAGATTTTGAGTTTTCTTTTGTGTTTAACCATGATTGAAGTTGAATGGAGCATGATTGTCATATTGCCATGATGCATTCATGAGCATAGTTCATGCTTCTTACATGTTAGTTAAAATTTGTATTTTGGATGGCTATGGACACCTTGAAATTGACCATGCTCATATTGTATATATATGTTTACACATGATGTTTTGGCTATGAAGTAAGTGATGAATATATTGGTTTAAAGAAGAAGATGTGGAAGAATGCTTGTGAAATTGCAAGCACAATTCAGCCTAACACACATATAAGTGCTTGATGCTATATTATAAGTTTTGGGCCAATATGCAAAGCATTAACTAGTAAAATGCATGCTGTTTTGTGAGGTATTAAGTGCAAAATTGGCCTCAACATGTACATGAATATTACGGCCTTGGGTAGCCTATTGAAGGCCTTAGCCTTTCCTTGATGCTCAAATAAATTGTATTGAATTGCTTGATGTAGTATAAAATGTGCATGACCATTGTGTATTCAAGCTAAAGAGTGGCCATATGACCATTTAAACTCCTTGTCATATTCGGCCATAAGCAAGCACAATGAGGTTTTAATGAATTGAATTTGTTTGAATTAGCTCAAGAGCTAAGAGGCCACAATTGGACAAGGGAAGGAAAAGGTGATCGAGTAGCGAAAAAAGCCGTTCGACAACATCCGGTAAGTCCTCAAGTGACCTTACTTGAATTATGTAGGATGAAGTATGGATGTGTATGATTATTGATTTATGTGTGTATGAGAAATTGAATGATACGGGCTAAGTCCGAAGGCAAATATGCTTGTGAATATATGTGCGTTTGAGCCTTATGAAAATGAAATATGTATGTCCAATGATTATTGATGTATGTGTGCATGAAATTGAATGATATCCGGGCTAAGCCCGAAGACAATTATGCTGGAAATTATATCGGGTTAAGACGAAGAAACAATTGTGCTAGTGGCTATATCGAGCTAAGACCGAGGCATTAGTCGAGTTATTCTATCGAGGCTAAGACCGAAGGCATTTGTGCCGTGATTATATCCGGTTATATTCGAAGAATCTTGGGCTGGAGGTGAGTGTTGGTTGCTGTAATGAATTCAATTAGTACACTCGAAAAGCCCAAAGGATAAGGTCGTTATATGTGCATTGGAAAGTCGACATGTTTGAGCAACATTAGCTCAATCGACTAATGAATTTCAGTTATTGAATTGATTGATACTTTGTGAAAGTATATAATGATGAAGTGTGAAGTAAGAATGTGTATTAATGAAATGATGCATTTGGCTATGTGAATGTATTGCTGTAATTAGAGTTGATTATATTCCTTGAGACTTACTAAGCATAAAAAACTTACCAGATACTTTGGCTCTCTGTTTTATAGATTTACGCTCGATGCAATCGGATTGGGATCGATAAAATCGAAGTCATCCACACTATCCACGCCTCTATTTTGGTATAAATTTTGGTTGAACTTTGAAATGGCATGTATAGGACTACCCCTTGTTGGTTGAATATGTTGTGATGTATATATATACGGCCATGCGAAAATGGCTCGTAAAGTGAAATGTCGACTTAGTCTAATTGTGGGTTGTATGTATATATTTGGTGTCATGATGTGGCTATGGCTTGGAAATGGGAATGTTGGTCATATGATCAGCCATTGGCATGGTTAAAATGATCATATATGAACCTATGTGTGGCAAGACTAGTTGGTTCATGGAGACTACCAAAAGGTAAGACCTACCTTAAAAACAGATGCTGCCAGCTGCAGTGACGTGAATGTGAAAAATCACCAAAATTCGTAGGAATGGAATTAAATAGTGAATAAGCTATGTAAATGAACCTTGATGAGTCTATTTTCATATGGAAGAAACAGAAATGGTCATAGGAGTTACATGTTAAGAGATATTAAAGCTATTGTGAGACAGGGCCAGAACGGTTTCTGGGTTCCCTGTCGCAACTTTAAAATTTACTATAAATTATCCAAAAATAATTAGGAGACATACCTTATATTTACAGATTCCATTTTGAGTCTAGTTTCATTAGAAACAAACGGCACCAACATTAAAGCCCTGTACAGAGAGATATTCAAGTTATACCGCGCGAAGGTCAGAGCAGTCAATCCCTGTAACATGGGTGACTTTAACCAATAAACTGTACCAATTGGCCCGACCAAAAATTCTAGAAATAAATCCATGGATGGATATATGAGTCTAAATTCAGGAAAATTTATGAAACCAGTTTCTGAGTTTTGAAACTCGAGATATGATTTTTAAAGCGACAGTGACGCAGTTTCCAGCCTGACTGGAAATGTCAAATGGATGGGCAAAACAAGTGAACTTGACATTAACCCTCGTGTCCGACACGGCGATGGTCTCGGGTTAGGGTGTTACATATTCTACAAGTTGGTTTCACTTGTAACTCTGCCAACAAACTTCCAAATCATACAAACTTAGATGAGCAAACATCGCCTTTAATTACCTTACTGACCCTTCGACTTAGCGCATATACGACATTACGCCTTACGGATGATACTGATCGAGCAGTCATAGTCCTTTAACAACTCTATCCATCTTCGCTGCCTAAGATTCAGCTCCTTTTGAGTCGTAAGTACTTAAGACTCTTGTGATCCGTATAGATGATGCATTTCTCTCCATCGGGTAATGCCTCCATATCTTAAGTGCAAAGATTAGTTGCCAATTCCAAGTCATGAGTAGGGTGGTTCACCTCATGCGGCTTAGGCGTCGTGAAGCATAGCGACCACTTTACCCTCTTGCATCAACACGCAGCCCAAACCTACATGTGACGCTTGTCACTGTGTGAAATCCTTACCGGACTCAGCTGAATCAAAACTAAGCGCTTAGTCAAAACCTTCCTCTCAAAAGCCTCTTCTTGCTTATTTGTCCAAACAAAAGGTGCTCCTTCCTTATAAGTTTAGATTAGCGGTCTTAACAGAAAATCCTTCCATGAATCTCAATAATAACAGCCCAGGAAAACTTGAATCTACATTCTTGACGGTGGCTTCCATTCCAAATTGCTTCTATCTTAGAGGTCCACCTTGATCCTGGCGGACACAACATATGCCCCAGAAGGTAACTTCCTTGATCAAAACTTCGCACTTACTAAACTTTGCATAAAGTTGCTTCTCCCTTAACACTTGCACACACAAAAGATGCTTATCATGCTTCTCCCGTTTGAATACACCAGATATCATCAATAAAAGCGACTCTGAACCGATCCAAGTATGGTTGGAACACGATTCATCAAATCCATGAATGCATGGGTGCATTAGTCAACAAATGGCATTACGAGCTTCGTAATGACCATATCGAGGTCCTGCATTTGTCTCTACCGTTATCTCCTCAAATCCCGTTTGACTTACAAGGGCCAAGTCGCCTCACAACCTTTCGAATCAACTTCGGCTCTTAAAGCGAAACAACGATGGACAAATAATCCCTTCGTTCCCCTATGACCATTATCTCCTCATCTTGATTCTTAGTACCATCCTCTTTGCGGACACAATCCAACATCGCCTTGTGCTTAGTTAACGATCCATTCCTAAGATAAGATCAAAATCCCCAAATGGCGGCTCCATCAAATCTCCTTCAAAGATTTTATCTTGTGTCACTAATGGTGCCCCTAAAAATTTATCTACCTGTAGAATGTCCCAATGGACTTATCATGATACCCACCACAGTCCTCTGGAAAGCATCAAAGCCCGGATACATCACAAGCAACATACGAGAGGTAGAACCCACATCAATCAAAGCGATGTAAGGCATGTTATGGATGAAGAAGCGTGCCGTTATAACATCAAAGCGTCACCCTCCTCACGGCGTCGTGCGGCATAAACCAACCGGGTTGTCGAGCTTGACATGTCGGCACCTCTGCCGGGTGCCCCGTCCTCCTCCATTACCATTGCCACCTCTACCTTGCACCCCTCTGTGGTGGTGGTCCTCCTCGTGGTGGTTGGACATCCCTTGCTCTGCCGCTAGCTCTGAGGCATGTCCTCCAGAGACACTCTCGAACTTATGCTCCTTAGACCCACATGAAAACATGCTCCGATTCGTTTCGGCCTCCCCATATGCACCTTACCACAGTCCACTGCAAGCTGCGGTCTATAAGTATTCTGTACTTTGCTCTCACGGTTCCTCCATCCTTGCTCTTTTAACATTTCGATTAAGTGGCACTTGAGTCTAAAATCCCTCTTGAATGCTGGTCGATCCTTCTCACGATTACATCGCTCGATCGGCTACACCTCCTCGGCTATCTTAGCCTTTTCTACCAATGACAGCAAACGCTCCCTCGTGGAGCTATCAATATCCTAAGCTCATCGCGGAGACCATCCTCGAAGCGGACCTTTAGCTCATATTGATTGCCACTATGCCACTAGCATGTCATTTCGACCTCAAAATTACGCCTCATACTGCTCTTGACTTATCACCTGAGTCAAATTCAAGAATTCCTTAAGCGAGCATCCATAGCTTGCTCCAACATACCTCCCTTTAAAAGCATTTTGAACAATTCCCGGGTTACTTGCTCAATTGGGGTACTCTCCTTACGGTGATCCTGCAGGTATGCCTCAAATCCGTGGCGACCACACTCCTTCGACTTTTGCTCCTTGAGTAGTCTAGATCGTCCATGATCCGTTCTGTTGCCTCTAGCCAATATTACCATACATTTGGGGCTACTCGGATACACCTAAATACATACACCTCCGTTGGCAGATCGCTCGATATAGACCCTATTCGTCCCATTCTAGCTCGACCTCTTTCTAAAACCCTTAACATGGCTTGGGATAAGCGTCATCATGACCCGATCATAAGACCAGTCTCCGTTGCTTGGCAGCAGATGGCTCCTCGGTGGCCTATGCCACGAGGATGAAGATTGACTTGCACCTTCGCGACCACGTCATGGCCTCGTCCTGAGCTCCTCTTGTACTCATATCTAATTTTACATTTACGAGTTTTAAATTAGTATAACGTTCCCATTTATTAAGAAAATGTCTTATGAAGATATATGGTTCAAGGGTTGTTTTAGTATCATCGTAGCCTAGCTACTGTCTCATTCCCTCATTACTGCTCTACCTAGCTAAAGTATCATAGTAGGGTCTTAGCACTATTCATAATATCATATATACGCAAAGAAAAATATACTTACAGACTTGGTGCAGGATTAGATTACCACTTTTTCTCAATCCATTTAGAACTTAAAACCATGTTTTGATCATCGAAAATAGAAATTTGAAAACTTTGATTTGAAAACTCCTTCTATTTTGAACTCTTGATTCTATGAAAAGCTGGTACCTTTTTACCTATATTCTCATAAAACATCTTTAAAATGAACTTTTCAAAACCATTTTCCAAAATACCCTTCTTAGGCCTAAGTTTACGAAAACATTTTTGGATAGATCCACAGTAGAGTTGTTTGCAACCTAGGCTCGATACCACTAAATGTAACACTATATGTTTTGTTGAGTTAGCAAAGTGTATGGAAGCTAGGCACCGGTAGGTGTCCAGGAGCAGGAGTGAGCCATGAAGAACTTAAGTAGCTCTTTGATTGGATCCAATCTGACATGCCCACAACCATAGCCACACTTTGTTATATCGAGTTTAAATTTGTTTAAGTGAGCGACTTTGATAAATCGATAAATCGTGGTGTTGAACTCTTTTGAAACAAGTTTCATTACGAAAATACGTCCTAAGTCTAGCCCAATTGAATAATTATCAACCAATTTTAAAGTTATTAAAGTTAAAATAATCCAGAAAAGAAAAAAAGAAAGTTAAAATTGGCCTTATTACAACCCAAAATAAATAATAATTAAAAGAAATTAAATGAAAACCAACACTTATTTAAAAGTCCAAAGGCGATCACCATGGCACTCAATCCCCTCATTGAGTCCCACATCAAGGCTCACACAAGGTTAAGGAAAGGGTGAGTTTGGAAACTTCGATTGCAACAAGCCCTTTCAGAGCCAAAACAATAGCACTGTTGGATCTAAGCCTAAATCCAATCTCAAACATATCTTGGGCCATAGCCCTTTTCATATTCATATTTCATAACACTAGGTAGAAGCCTTTTCAAGTTTCATATTCTTGGGCGAAGCCTTTCTTTGTGGTATGGCCCATAGGCCCATTCAATATCACATATAATGTCAATGAAAGAATGCAAGGCCATTTCAATATCACATGAAATACCAATGAATGTATAAACCCATTTGGGAGACTACTCAACCCACCATGCTTCTCTCCACCAACCGGCACCATGTGAGATTAACTCAACCCACCGCCATAACTCTCCCGCGGCATAGCTTTATCATATCTTGGAGGCCTTGCCTCTTTTTAATAAGCAGGGCAAAAGCCCTTTAATAATGAGCGTAAGCCTTTTTGATCAACGGGGCATAAGCCCTTTAATAAGAGGGCATAAGCCCTTTAATAAGCGGGGCATAAGCCCTTTTGATAAGCGGGGCATAAGCCTTTAATAAGCGGGGCATAAGCCTTTAATAACTAGGGCATAAGACCTTTTGATAAGCGGGCATAAGCCTTTTGCACTTCCTCCATCCATATAAAACCCAACCCAATGCATTTATGAACATCTCATGTGCATATCATACATATCATGTGCATATCATACATGTCATGTGCATATCATACATATCATGTGCATATCATACATATCATGTTTATCAAAATCACATGCATTAAGTTCATATATAAACCCCAAGGGTATAATGGTCATTTTACCTAGAAAGCGGTCATTTTCACGTTATAAGGGTAATCTTGTAATTTTACCAAAAATTAGGGTTTCCATGTTTATTAATGATTACTTAACAATTTATGGGTGCAAGGTGATTACGGCCCATTTTAGCGAAATCGAGTTATTGGGCCAAAAACCCTAATGGGCCCTACTTAGCCAATTTGTCATCTAGGCCCATTTAGCCTATATTCCATATGATGTATTGATCTTAACATGCAATTTAACATATCTCCATTTTCTACCAACTTTACCCAAATGGGCTGAAAGCCCAATGGGCCCACTTGACCCCTAGGTAACTTACCAAACGCCAAAATCACATTCTTACGTTCCGTCATTCTCGTTCATCATCTCATCGATTCTAACTAACTAGTGATTAACACTCACAAGTCCTCGAAATGCCGAGATGGCATTTCGGCTTTCATTTTTATCGCTTTAAGCTATGAAAGGGTTCGTTTACACACGATTTGTGATATTCCTCGGCGAGATCTCCTACGATTTCTCCTATAATCATTTGTTAAATAGATCAGCTCACAATAATTGAACCAAATCAAAAGCTATCCAATATTAACACTTACACATTCGGCCACCATCCATAATGGCCTTAGCACCTTACCTTTATCGCGATTGATGACTAGGTCTAACTACGGTGATCCAAGCTACTCCAAGTCGACACTACACCTACTGCTCCTCCACTAAATAAACCACAAAAATATTAAAGGAGACCCCATAAGGCCTATACCTACATTACCCCATCCTAAACTAGAGGGTTTTATTTTGGGTCGATGAAGAAAAAGTGGTTATGGACCAAAAGGGTGTTGACAAAAGAGTTGAAAGGCTTTTAAAATAACAAGAATCGGCTAAAAAAGAAAAAAGAACAAGTGTATACCTTTATAAAGAAATCGACTTCCTTTGACTCCTTGAGTTTAGCTTGTTGCTATTGGTTGCAATGAAAAGAATGATAGGTTAAACTTTTACTATAAATGAGAGAGAGAAGAATAAGAAGTAGAGTTTGTGGAAGAAATAACGAAAGAAAGAGAGGGATTAGCTTAGAACAATGGCAAGAGGAGAAAGAAAAGAAAGAGAGAAAAAGGCTACACACCAAAGAAATCGGCACAACTAAGACCCTAATGCGAAATTACTAACCTAATACCCTCTCCACTCTCCCTTATACAAGCATACATATGCATGTGTAGTTGAATTATAAATATTTAGCAAGCTTAAACTAGTTAATTTATTGATTAAGCTCAAGAAGCTAAAGGTGGAGAATCAAGCAAAGGCAAAGGAAAGAACATCGAGTAGCCAGTTGGAACCATTTTACCCAATACAAAGTAAGTCATTAACACGATTTGATATTGCTTAAATGATTGTAAAATTTATGCAATTGTGTTTAATGGGATGATATATATATATATATAAATGAAAATGTATGTGTATGGAGTGATGACATTTGTTGAATGTAAAAGAAATAGTGAAATGTGTAGAAAGTTTGCTTTGGCACTAAGTTTAAGGCAATACGTGTTCGGTGTGAGATCGGCACTAAGTGTGCGTTGGAAATATATGGCACTAAGTGTGCGTGCTGGAAATATATGGCACTAAGTGTCAAGCTGGAAAAATCTGACCTTGGTGTGCGAGCTCGGAGGGTATGGCTTGTGGCGGGCTTAAATTACGTGGCACTAAGTGTGGAAATCGAGTAGTAAGCATGTTGGTACTTATATATGGAGGTGTGTCTCCATTGAATTGAGTATGGACAGCGGATCGGTAAGTACCTCGAGCTCATGAGATAGAGAATACGTTCATGCTTGGGGTTGAATTTGGTAAGCCTTAAATCTATGTGATGATTGAAATTGTATGGTTGTCTGGAAAATGAGTTAATGTGTAAAAATGCTTGATTATCTTGTTGTGTAGAATATGAAATGTGGATGTATGAATTAGTCGAGATTGGACCGAAAGGTCCAAGGTATTATGGTATAGATTCGATATGGACGAGTACCTAGCCTCATTTGTTGTACATGTAGTAGTAACTTTATCGTGGATTGATGAATGCTTATCACTTACGAGTTGTAAACTCACTCGGTGTTTTTCTTGTCACCCATTTTAGGTCTCTGGACTCGTATTGTTTGGTGATCGGGACCGTCGTTGAAATCATCACACCGGCTGAAATCTTGTGGTATTGTTTTTGTTGTTGAAGAACATTTGGCATGTATAGGCTATTATATTTTGTCGAATTGTGGGTTGTAAACTTTAAGCCATGTGAAAATGGCCTATGTGGTCGCGAGTGGGATGCTAGAACCTATAGCCACAGTCTTAGAAACTCAAATTTTGATAAGGTGGCCATAATTTGTGTCATGTATGATGGATGATTAAGGCCAAGGAAAAATTCATGAAATTGGCATAGTTACTGCAGTAACTGTTGCGGACAGCAGCAGTGAGATGAGATTGAAAAATCACTAAAAATATTAAAGTAGAATTAAATAGTGAGTAAATTATGGAACTGAACCTTGATGAATCTATTTTATATGGACGAAACGAACGACCATATGAGCAGTATACTGAGAAATATTAAAGTTCTCGTGAGACAGGGCCAGAACGGTTTCTGTCCCCTGTCGTGACTTTGAAAATTTACCATAAATTATCCAGAAAGAATTAGGAGTCATGCCTTATATGTACAGATTCCATTTTGAGTCTAGTTTCATTAGAAACAAACGGCACCAGTATTAAAGCCCTGTATAGAGAATATTCAAGTTGTAACGCTCGAAGGTCAGAGCAGTCGATCCCTGTAACATGGGTGACTTTAACTAATAAACTGTACCAATTGGCCCAACCAAAATTCTAAAATAAATCCATGGATGGGTATATGAGTCTAAATTCAGGAAAATTTACAAAACCAGTTTCTGAGTTTTGAAACTTGAGATATGATTTTAAGGCGACGGTGACGCAGTTTTCCATGACTGGTAATGTCAAATTGGTTGGTATCTTGAGAGGATTTGGCGTTAACCCTCGTGTCCGACAACGCGCGGTCACGAGTTAGTGTTACAATTTTATTGGTATCAGAGCTATGGTTTAGTCGGTTCTAGGACTACCATAGGCGGTGAGTCTAGCTATACATGCCAAATTGTTAGTGCCTAATAATGTGATGACTTGACGGTTGAAATTTTTGTTTTGATTAGCGATGGAACCGGGATAGAGAACCCTTGGCGGATGGCGTTGAAAGTGTAGCGGCTGCTCTGCGCAAGGGACACCGGTTGAGCCTCACCATCCGCGAATAATCAAAATGAAGGGAAACAAGCCTTCTTCACCATGATGAATGAGTGGGTCGCAATATGCCCGAACCAATCCGGTGTCCAACCATTCCCAAATTTAAATAATCCACCCCAAGAGCCCGTGATGCCATGCCATTCGATCCTGTGAGGTGAGTAAACCACCGTGGACTTGATTAGGAAGCGTGGGCGAGGAGTTTAAGGCCATAGTTACCGATTTGCCGAAGGGCCGAGTTCGCGATAACACCATTAGAGTGTTTGATGAATCATGCACACCGATGAATGTCTTAAGTGTGCGATATCTTTGTTGTAGACTCACCTACTATTGGTGGAGGACCTTGATTTCCATAGTCCCAAAGGAACAAGTTACTTGGGATTTTTTCAAACGGAATTTCGGAAGAAATATATTAGTCAACGGTTCATCGATCGAGCGTAAGGTTCTGGAACTCAAGCAAGGCCAGATGACCGTCGAATCTGAACATGAGTTCGTAAGACTTAGTCGATGCTTTGAGGTGTGGCTGATGAGGTTGCTATGTAAAGATTTGAAGAAGGATTGAATGAAGAGTTAAAGTTACTAGTGGGAATTTTGGAGATAAAGGAGTTCGACACTAGTCGAACGAGCCTGCAAGGAAGAACTTGGAAGGAGGAAAAGAAGGCTGAATTTGAAGCAAGAGATTACCGTAAAAGATCACGAGTAAAGCTCCGTTCTGTAAATTGGGAGGAACCAGTAATCGGGGTTGGATTTATTAGAGGACCATGGGGACTGAAACATGTTAGGGAAAAAAGGAAACCGGTCCCCAATTAAGCGCATATAAGTTGGGGAAAAATTTTAAAACTTTGGATGTGGTTGGAATTAAGGGAACCGGATGAAAGGTGAAAGGGGAAGGGGAG
>NW_026440445.1:0-31770 GCF_025698485.1 Gossypium arboreum
AACTTGCTCACAAGTCCTCGAAATGCCCGAAATTTGGCATTTCGACTTTTCGGCATTCATCGCTTTAAACTATGAAAAGGGTTAGATACACACGATTTGCGATATTCCTTGAAGAGATCCTCTATCGTTCTCCTATAATCAACCTTATAGATTAGACCATGTTAATATTAAACCAAATGAAAACAACCTATTATCATCACTTACACATTACATACCATCACAATGGCCATTGGGTTCATACCTTCTTGCGAAATTGATGACTAGATTTAGTCACTCCGATGATCCAAGCTTTTCCACACTCTTGATGGGTAGCCTTTAATCCTCACTAACTTGAAGCCAAACCAAATAACACCAAAAACCCTTTTAGCCTTAGTCGGCGGAGGGTTTCGACTTTTCTTAAACCACAAGATACAAATGGAAAGAAGGTTGAATACTTACCAAGATATCTACTCGTTGAAGAGCGTTCCAAATACCTTCCTACCCCATATTAGATTGTGAATCCAACTTAAGCGTCTTTGTGACATCCTACAATTGACCTAGTCGGAAAGTGGTTTGGGACCACTAAACCGAGTCATAATAATAATTAACCATCATAATTGATGCTCATTATATGTATATATGCATGTGTGAAAATTTCATGTTTGGATTTTGTTAATTGTAAGTGAATTTTTATCAAATAGGACTTATGTGAGAAAATTTAGAAATGTGCTAAACAAATGTAAGGTGGCCTATTAATACATGTGGGAAAAGTGTTGTCCTTGCATGTCAAATTAGCCAAAATGAAGCATGATGGCAGGCCATGCTATGGGTGAAACATGTCTCCAACATATTAGACTAGTGATGCATGTAGGAAACAATAAAATAAGAAAGTTAGCATTAAAGAAATGGAAAAAGAAAATGATGATAACAAAAAAAAAAAAAAGTGTGGATGCTTTCCCCCCTTGCCGTACATGAGAGAAACAAAAGCAAAGAAAGAAAGAAAAAAAAAAAAAAGGGTGTTCATTCTCTCATTTTCTCCTTGCTTGGCGAATATACTAAGAAGAGGGGGAAAAAGCTTGAAAATCAGCCATGGGAGCTTACTAGACTAAGGTGTTTGATACAAGAAGGTATGTTTTATACCACTCTTGAAAATGCATGCATGATTTGGAGGATTGGTTCAAAATTTTCCTTGAATCTCAAATCGAAACTAAGTTGTTAGGTGAGTTAAAATTGACCATGCATGTTGTTTTCCTTGGTGAGTGTTTTGATGTTGTTGTGATGAAAGCATGGAAATGAGTAAGTTGAATGTTTAACAAAAGGAAATTTTGTGCCATTGAGTTCTTGTTGTTATGTGTGTGCATGAGTATTCGGCCATGCTATAGAATTTATGTTGCAACATGATTAATGCTTAATGAGATGTATAATAGTACTTGTGAATGAGCTTGAGAGTATTTAAACAATTAGACATGAAAAGGGTGGTAATGAGGCTGAAAAATTGTTGGATGGTTAATTGGGTAAGGAATGAAGCATTACGGCCATATAGGGTACAAATGGGCATAGGTGTTAAATACCTTGTATTGGAAACTTTGATAAATAAGTAGCAATAAATTAAGATGAGATTGAGTAAATTTTTCAGCTTAGTTGTGTTAAGTATTCAACAATAACCATAATAATGCATGTGAATGCGGTATGTTTGTGTTTGATGGAGAGGTAAATTGTTTGATTTAGCTCAAGAGCAAGGGAACTAGATTGGACAAAGGAAAGGAGAAAAGCAAGCGAGTAGCGATTTGGAACCGTTCTACCCCAAACAAGGTAAGTCATTAAGCACGTATTTGATATTGCTTAAATGATTGTAAAATTTATACAATTGTGTTTAATGGGATGATATATATATATATGAATGAAAATGTATGTGTATGGAGTGATGACATTTGTTGAATGTAAAAGAAATAGTGAAATGTGTAGAAAGTTTGCTTTCGGCACTAAGTGTAATGACGAACAATCGTGTGTAGGTGGCGAGATCGGCACTAAGGTATGCGTCTTTGGAAATATATGGCACTAAGTGTGCAAAGTTGGAAAAATCTGACCTTGGTGTATGCGAGCTGGGAGGGTATGGCCTTGTGTGTGCGGGCTTAAATTACGTGGCACTAAGTGTATGCGAAATCGAGTAGTAAACCTTGTGTATGCGTTACTTTAAATATATGGAGGTGTGTCTCCATTGAATTGAGTATGGACAGCGGATCGGGTAAGTACCTCGAGCTCATGATTGAATAGAGAATCGTTCATGCTTGGGTTGAAATTGGTAAGCCTTAAATCTATGTGATGATTGAAATTGTATGGTTGTGCTGGAAAATGAGTTAATGTGTAAAATGCTTCGATTGTCTTGTTGTGTAGAATATGAAATGTGGATGTATGAATTGAGTGCGAGATTGGACCGAAAGGTCCGAGGTATTATGGTATAGATTCGATATGGGCGAGTACTAGCCTCATTTATTTGTACATGTAGTAGTAACTTTCGGTGGATTGATGAATGCTTATGACTTCTTGAGTTGTAAACTCACTCGGTGTTTTCTTGTCACCCATTTTAGGTCTCTCGGACTCGTATTGTTTTGCGTGATCGGGGTAGGTCGTTGGAAATCATCACATTTGAAATCTTGTGGTATTGTTTTGTTGTTGAAGAACATTTGGCATGTATAGGCTATTATATTTTGTCGAATTGTGGGTTGTAAACTTTAAGCCATGTGAAAATGGCCTATGTGGTGCGTCGAGTGGGATGCTAGAACCTATAGCCACGAGTCTTAGAAACTCAAATTTTGATAAAGGTGGCCATAATTTGTGTCATGTATGATGGATGATTAAGGCCAAGGAAAATTCATGAAATTGGCATAGTCTCTTTGCAGTAACTGTTTGCGGACAGCAGCAGTGAGATGAGATTGAAAAATCACTAAAATAGTAGAAGTAGAATTAAATAGTGAGTAAATTATGGAACTGAACCTTGATGAATATATTTTTTATATGGACGAAAGAAAGCGACCATATGAGCAGTATACTGAGAAATATTAAGGTTCTCGTGAGACAGGGCCAAACAGTTTCTGGGTCCCCTGTCGCGACTTTGAAAATTTGCCATAAATTATCCAGAAAGAATTAGGAGTCATGCCTTATATGTACAGATTTCATTTTGAGTCTAGTTTCATTAGAAACAAACAGTACCAGTATTAAAGCCCTTTACAGAGAGATATTCAAGTTGTAACGCGCAAAGGTCAGAGCAGTCGGTCCCTGTAACATGGGTGACTTTAACTAATAAACTGTACGAATTGGCCCAACCAAAATTCTAAAAATAAATCCATGGATGGGTATATGAGTCTAAATTCAGGGAAAATTTGAAACCAGTTTCGAGTTTGAAACTCGAGATATGATTTTAAAGCGACGGTGACGCAGTTTTCCAGCTTGACTGGTAATGTCAAATTGGTTGGTATCTTGAGAGGGTTTGGCGTTAACCCCTCATGTCGACACCGGCGTCGATCACGCGAGTTAGGGGTGTTACAATTTTATTAGTATCAGAGCTATGGTTTAGTCGGTTCTAGGACTACCATAAGCGTGTGAATCTAGCTATACATGCCAAATTGTTAGCGCTTAATAATGTGATGACTTGACGGTTGGAATTTTTGTTTTGATTAGCAATGGAACCGGGGAAGAGACCCTTGGCGGATAGCGTTGAAAGTGTGGCTGCTCTGCGCAAGGGACACTGCCCGTTGAGCCTCGATCATCGCCGAATAATCAAAATGAAGGCGAAACAAGCCTTCTTCACCATGATGAATGAGTGGAATCGCGCAATATGCGAACCAACGGCTATCCAACCATTCACGAATTTAAATACTCCACCCCAAGAGCCGCAATGCCTCCGATTCTGATCATCTGTGAGGTGAGTAAACCACGTGGACTTGATTAGGAAGCGTGGGGCCGAGAGTTCAAGGCCATAATTCTTGATGATCTGCGAAAAGTAGAGTTACGCTCGATAACACCATTAGAGTGTTAGATGACTATCATGCACACGATGAATGTCTTAAGTGTGCTATATCCTTGTTGCGAGACTCAACTTACTATTGGTGGAGGACTTTAATTTCCATAGTCCCAAATGAGCAGAGTTACTTAGGATTTCTTCAATCAAATTTGAAAGAAATACATTAGTCAACAGTTCATCGATCGAAGCGTGAGAATTCTTGGAACTCAAGCAAAAATTTGGATGGCCGTATCTGAATCGAACATGAGTTCGTAAGACTTAATCGGTATGCTCAAGGTGTGTGTAGCTAATGAGGTTGCGATGTGCAAAAGATTTGAAGAAGGATTGAATGAAGAGTTAAAGTTACTAGTAGGAATTTTAGAGATAAAGGAGTTAAGTGACACTAGTCGAGAGCGAGCACGCAAGCGGAAGAACTTGGGAAGGAGAAGAAGAGGCTGAATTTGAAGCAAGAGATTACCGTAAAAGATCGTGAGTAAAGCTCGGTTCTCAATTTGTAAAGGTTCGGGAGGACACCGATGAAGTCGAGACACTGCGGGAATTTCCATTAGAGTCAGAGCCATTGGCGGACTCCCGAGCTACTTGATAGCTAGTGTGGGCAATAATCGTCAAGAGAGACCTGAATACCCCCAATGTGGAAAGCGACACCTAGGTGAATGTTGGGGTAGAGTCACATTAATAGGGCTGTTATGGATGCGGTTGAAGGACCACTTCATTAGAGATTGCAGGAGCTAGATAGGAGGAATAAGGCCAAGGAGCAAGACCTGGTGGAGCGGCGGTGGAGAGTAGGCCCAGAGAATCTCACGGAGGTAGGGGTGGTAATCGGAGAGGAGCCTCTGTCTGGTACATCGATCAAGAGACCGGTGCTCTGCTAGAGCATATGCCATCCAGCGCATACGAGAGGAGGCATCCTCCTGACGTTATCCTTTGGTACTTTTACTCTCTTGATACTATTGTGATTGCATTGATTGACCCGACTCTACTCACTCATATGTATGTGAAACCTTAGCATCGATAAGACTCTACATTGAGTCTCTTGAGTTAAATAATTCGAGTGTCAAACCCTTTGGGTCAATCATTGCTTTCGTTGATAAAGTGTGCAAAGATGCCCCTAATAATTAGAGTCACATTTTCCGGTGATCTGATGCTTCTACCATTTAATGAATTCGATGTTATTCTTGGTATGGATTGGTGACGTACATGATGCGGTGGAATGGTGCAAAGGAAAACCATTGATTTGAGGTGCAAATAATGAGGTAGTCGAGTCGGAGTCTCTTGATTTAAAGGGCGCCCGATAATATCTTCTATATTGCTTCGGAGGTATGTGAAAAGGGGTGTGAAACATACCTTGCGTATGTGTTTGGAAGTAAAGAGGCGGAAAGGCTTCGAATCGGTACGGTGGTTTGTGAGTATTGAGATGTTTTCACGAGGTGCAAGGATTGCCACGGTTAGAAGTGGGATTGACATCGAAGTTGTAAGGGTACTCGCCGATTTCAATAACCCGTATCATATGGCATTAGATTAAAAATTGAAGGTTCAATTGCAGAAATTGACGGATAGAGTTTATTTCGGTAGAGTTTTTCTCCATAGAGGGCTTTTGTATTGTTTGTGAAGAAGAAGGGCGGAACCATGAGGTTGTGCATCGACTATCGTCAACTCAATAAAGTGGCGATAAAGAATAAATATCCATTGCCACGAATTGGCGATTTGTTTGATCAATTAAAAGAACCTCGGTGTTTTCAAAGATAGATTTGAGGTGAGGGTACTATCGGTTGAGGTCGAGAAATCGGACATACCAAAACCGCTTTTAGAGCGAGAATGCAGTCTCTACAATTCTTGGTGATGCCGTTTGGGCTCACTAATGCCCTACGGTGTTTATGGATTTAATGAATAGAATTTTCAGGCCATACTTGGATCGGTTCGTAGTTGTATTTATCGATGACATTTTGGTCTATTCGAGAGATGGCTGAACATCTTTGAACACACGAGGCTAGTGTTGCAAATCTTCGAGATAAGCGATTATCATAAAGTTGGTAAATGTGAATTTTGGTTGAAAGAGGTTAGCTTTTTGGGGCACGTAATTGTCCGCATCAGGTGTCGGTGGACCGAACAAAATTTTAGCCATAGTCATTGAAACCACCAAGGAATATTACCGAAGTTAGGAGCTTTTTGGGGCTTGCGGTTATTACCGAACGATTTGTAAAAGGTTTCTCGGCGATAGCCACGCCAATAATGAAGCTACTCAAAAGGATGTTAAGTTGAATGGACGGAGAAATGTCGAGAAAAGTTTAGATCAGCTGAAAGCTTATTTGGTGAAGCCCCAATTCTAGTGCAACCGAATCGGGCAAAGTTTGTCATTTATAGTGGCGCATCCCTACTTGGGTTGGGTTGCGTATTGATGCAAGAAGAGGCGAGTTGTGGCCTGTCGTCGAGACAATTAAAAGCCACATCGGAAAAATTATCAACCCATGATCTCGAATTGGTTGCCATCGTGTTACGCCTTAAAGATATGGCGACATTACTTATTTGGTGAGAAGTGCCATGTTATTCGGATCACAAAAGTCTCAAATATTTGATGACTCGGAGAGACTTAATCTGCGACAAAGGCGATGGCTCGAGTTGTTAAAAGATTATGAACTTCGTCATTGATTATCACCGGGAAAGGCTAATGTGGTTGCGGATGCCTTAAGTGGAAATCCTTTGTTTGCTTCTGACGATGAATGTACCTTGTCTATTCTACCCGACAATGTGTTAGTAGCGAATTAAAGGCCAAACCATTATTGGCTCATCAAATTCGGGAAGCTCGAGAAAGTTGATGAGGAGTTGCTTGCAAAAGCGAAATGAGTGTGTTACGAACAAGGAATCGAGTTTCAAATTGATGATGGCGATTGTTTGAGGATTGAGAAGTAAATGCATGTGTTCAAAAGAATTGAACTTATTTGATAATTCTAAATAAGCCCATTGTAGTCGAATGTCAATCCACCGGGTAGTACTAAAATGTACAATGACACGAAAGCGCCAATTTTGGTGGCGGTATGTAAGCAGAGACATTTTGAATTTGTTTCAAGGTTATGCGATATGTCAACAAGTAAGCGGAACATCAAGTGCCATCGAGATTACTTGACGATCATGATACCCGAATGGAAATGGGATCGAGTAACAATGGACTTTATTATGCGGGTTACCATTGACTCGAATAAGAAAGACTTCGGTTTGGGTCATTGTTGATAGGTGACGGTCGCTCATTTTATCCTGTCATATACGGATTTCGCTTCGATAAGTTGGCGAAATTATCGTCTCCCAAATTGTTCGATTGCATGGGGAACCTATTTCTATCGTAATCGGATAGAGACCCAAGATTTATGTCGCGGTTTTGGAAGAAATTGCAAGGCTTTGGGTACCAAAGCGCATTTTAACGCTTTTCACCCCAAACCGATGGTCAATCCGAGCGGATAATTCAAATACTCGAGGATATGTTGAGATGTTGCATCCTTGAGTTTAGTGGTTCATAGGAGCAGTATCTACCTTTGATTGAATTAAGCACAACAATAGCTTTCAATCAAGTATTAAGATGGCGCCTTACGAGGCTTTATCACGGTCATAAATCCGTACCCCATTATTACGGGTGAACTTAGTGAAGGTAAATTCTTGAGGTTGATTTGGTTAAGGATGCGAGCAAAAGTTAGAAGAGTAATTAAGTGAAAGTTTGAAAATTTGCCGGATGCCAAAAGTCGTATCACGGTTTGAAAAAAAAGATATTGAATATCGAGGTTGGAGACAAGGTCTTTCTCAAAGTTTCACCTTGGAAGAAGGTGCTTAGATTTGGTCGTGAGGGCAAATTGAGTCGAGTTCATCGGGCCATATGAAGTATCCAGAAAACAATTGGGCGATCGCATATCGATTAATTTTGCCCCCGAGCTCGAAAGGATTCACAATGTTTTTCATGTCTCGATGCTTGACGATATAGGTTTGATCCATCGCAGCGTAATTGCTCCCTCGAGATTGAGATTGAGCCTAATTTGAGCTATGAAGAGGAACGGTTCACATTATGAGCGTGAAGTAAAGAGTTCGCATAATAGGAAAATCCTGTTAGTGAAGGTGTTGTGGCATAAACACGGAATGGAAGAAGCCACTTGGGAACTTGAGGACTCTATGAAAAGCGATACAGACCTATTCTACGGTAAGATTTTAGGGGCGAAAATTTCTTAAGTGGGGGAAGTTGTGACATCCCTAAATTGACCCTAGTGGGAAAGTGGTTTGGGACCACTAAACGAGTCATAATAATAATTAACCATCATAATTGATGCTCATTATATGTATATATGCATGTGTGAAAATTTCATGTTTGGATTTTGTTAATTGTAAGTGAATTTTTATCAAATAGGACTTATGTGAGAAAATTTAGAAATGTGCTAAACAAATGTAAGGTGGCCTATTAATACATGTGGGAAAGTGTTGTCCTTGCATGTCAAATTAGCCAAAATGAAGCATGATGGTAGGCCATGCTATGGGTGAAACATGTCTCCAACATGTTAGACTAGTGATGCATGTAGGAAACAATAAAATAAGAAAGTTAGCATTAAAGAAATGGAAAAAGAAAATGATGATAACAAAAAAAAAAAAGAGTGTGGATGCTTTCCCCCCCCTTGGTACATGAGAGAAACAAAAGCAAAGAAAGAAGAAAAAAAAAAAAAAGGGTGTTCATTCTCTCATTTTCTCCTTGCTTGGCGAATATACTAAGAAGAAAGGGAAAAAGCTTGAGAAAATCAGCCATGGGAGCTTACTAGACTAAGGTGTTTTGATACAAGAAGGTATGTTTTATGCCACTCTTGAAAATGCATGCATGATTTGGAGGATTGGTTCAAAATTTTCCTTGAATCTCAAATCGAAACTAAGTTGTTAGGTGAGTTAAAATTGACCATGCATGTTGTTTTCCTTGGTGAGTGTTTTGATGTTGTTGTGATGAAAGCATGGAAATGAGTAAGTTGAATGTTTAACAAAAGGAAATTTTGTGCCATTGAGTTCTTGTTGTTATGTGTGTGTGCATGAGTATTTGGCCATGCTATAGAATTTATGTTGCAACATGATTAATGCTTAATAGGATGTATAATAGTACTTGTGAATGAGCTTGAGAGTATTTAAACAATTAGACATGAAAAGGGTGGTAATGAGGCTGAAAAATTGTTGGATGGTTAATTGGGTAAGGAATGAAGCATTCGGCCATATAGGGGTACAAATGGGCATAGGTGTTAAATACCTTGTATTGGAAACTTTGATAAATAAGTAGCAATAAATTAAGATGAGATTGAGTAAATTTTCAGCTTAGTTGTGTTAAGTATTAAGCAATAACCATAATAATGCATGTGAATGCCGTATGTTTGTGTTTGATGGAGAGGTAAATTGTTTGATTTAGCTCAAGAGCAAAGGGAACTAGATTGGACAAAGGAAAGGAGAAAGCAAGCAGTAGCGATTTGGAACCGTTCTACCCCAAACAAGGTAAGTCATTAAGCACGTATTTGATATTGCTTAAATGATTGTAAAATTTATACAATTGTGTTTAATGGGATGATATATATATATATGAATGAAAATGTATGTGTATGGAGTGATGACATTTGTTGAATGTAAAAGAAATAGTGAAATGTGTAGAAAGTTTGCTTTGGCACTAAGTGTCTTGAACAATCGTTATGTAGGTGGCGAGATCGGCACTAAGTGTGCGTCTTTGAAATATATGGCACTAAGTGTGCAAGCTGGAAAAATCTGACCTTTGGGTGTGCGAGCTCGGAGGTATGGCACTTGTGTGTGCGGGCTTAAATTACGTGGCACTAAGTGTGCGAAATCGAGTAGTAAGCAACGTATGCGTACTTTAAATATATGGAGGTGTGTCTCCATTGAATTGAGTATGGACGTGGATCGGGTAAGTACCTCGAGCTCATGAATAGAATACGTTCATGCTTGGGGTTGAAATTGGTAAGCCTTAAATCTATGTGATGATTGAAATTGTATGGTTGTGCTGGAAAATGAGTTAATGTGTAAAATGCTTGATTGTCTTGTTGTGTAGAATATGAAATGTGGATGTATGAATTAGTGCAGATTGGACCCGAAAGGTCAGGGTATTATGGTATAGATTCGATATGGGCCATGTACCTAGCCTCATTTGTTGTACATGTAGTAGTAACTTTATCGGTGGATTGATGAATGCTTATGACTTCTTGAGTTGTAAACTCACTCGGTGTTTCTTGTCACCCATTTTAGGTCTCTCGGACTCGTATTGTTTGCGTGATCGGGACCGTCGTTGAATCATCACACAGGCTGAAATCTTGTGGTATTGTTTTGTTGTTGAAGAACATTTGGCATGTATAGGCTATTATATTTTGTCGAATTGTGGGTTGTAAACTTTAAGCCATGTGAAAATGGCCTATGTGTGTGCGTCAGTGGGATGCTAGACCCTATAGCCCGCGAGTCTTAGAAACTCAAATTTTGATAAGGTGGCCATAATTTGTGTCATGTATGATGGATGATTAAGGCAAGGAAAATTCATGAAATTGGCATAGTCTCTTGCATGTAACTGTTGCAGACAGCAGCAGTGAGATGAGATTGAAAAATCACTAAAAATATTAGAAGTAGAATTAAATAGTGAGTAAATTATGGAACTGAACCTTGATGAATCTATTTTATATGGACGAAACGAAACGACCATATGAGCAGTATACTGAGAAATATTAAGGTTCTCGTGAGACAGGGCCAGAACAGTTTCTGGGTCCCCTGTTGCGACTTTGAAAATTTACCATAAATTATCCAGAAAGAATTAGGAGTCATGCCTTATATGTAAAGATTCCATTTGAGTCTAGTTTCATTAGAAACAAACGGCACCAGTATTAAAGCCCTGTACAGAGAGATATTCAAGTTGTAACGCGCGAAGGTCAGAGCAGTCGGTCCCTGTAACATGGGTGACTTTAACTAATAAACTGTACCAATTGGCCCAACCAAAATTCTAAAAATAAATCCATGGATGGGTATATGAGTCTAAATTCAGGAAAATTTACGAAACCAGTTTCGAGTTTTTAAACTCGAGATATGATTTTAAAGCGACAGTGGCGCAGTTTTTCAGCGTATGTAATGTCAAATTGGTTGGTATCTTGAGAGGTTTGGCGTTAACCCCGTAATCAGACACGGCGTCGGTCACGAGTTAGAAGTGTTACCGTGCGTGAAAATAGATCTAAATATTAATTCTCGAATCACTAAAATATGAAGCTTCGACTTTTAAATAAATAATAATCTAAGCTATTACGAGGTTAGTACACACATTACGGGTTGAAGTTGAAGCGTTTCCATAATCAATCACCTCGATAACCACCACATCACTCAAACTTAACTATTCAATATCAATATATATAAATCCTAAGCACATGGTCATACTGGAACATAAGGGCATATTAGTCATTTTACCATACGAAATTATTTTGGTAGTTTTACAAATTGAAATTATTGCGGTAATTTCACAAACCAAGGTATTTTAGTAATTTTGTAAATCGAGGGTAAGCGGTAATTTTGTAAATCAAGGGTAAAAGCAGTAATTTTGTAAATCAAAGGTAAAATAGTAATTCATAAATCGAGGTAAAATGGTAATTACTATAAATCGAGGGTAAAAGCAGTAATTACGTAAATCGAGGGTAAAGCGATAATTATGTAAATCGGGTAAAATGGTAATTATGTAAATTAGGGGTAAGCAGTAATTCTATAAATGGGGGTAAAATAGTAATTACATGGCGAGGGTAAAGCAGTAATTCATAAATCGAGGGTAAGCGGTAATTTTACAAATTGAGGTAAAGCAGTAATTATAAATCGAGGTACTTTGGTAATTTTACAAGTCGAGGTATTTCAATAATTTTCTGGTCGAGGTATTTGGTAATTTCACAAATTAGGGTATTTTGGTAATTTTACAAACTAGGGTATTTTGATAATTTTACAAACTAGAAATTATTTTGGTAATTTTACAAACTAGAAATATTTTGGTAATTTTATAAACCAATGGTATTTTAGTAATTTTACAAGCGAGGTATTTTTGGTAATTTTGTAAACCAAAGTATTTTAAACATGGATAACAATACTAATGGCTCTAAAAGCCCATTCTACATTAAATGGGCCCTGCGCTCGTGTGGCCCTTTTAGCCAAATCTAGCCACAAATATTAGATTCACCTAGCCTAGCCCAAATTTACTACACAATCAAACAACTTATCCAATTGGGCATGGGCCCATTAGGCCCTATGACCCTTTCGACCATCATGACTGAAGTAGCCATCCTCATTAAGTAGTAAGAAATACACACGATAGGAGGCCCAGGTTAATCCACACTCCGAGCACTCTTAAGCTAGGCGCCCAACCCAAGCGAGCCGCCATACAACGAAAGGATCAGCCAAAAGGTACATTTACTCTCTTCATGGTTCCCTCTATTTAAAGCCGACCACAACCACTCTTATGTTAGCTTCGATGTGGGATCCTCCAACATTAGAGTTTAAATTCAACACCAACTCTTGCCCATACATTAGCAAAATAAATGCTCCTTGCTTGCCATGGGATTGAACCTATGCCTCCCCTTAAATGCTCCACACGCTTACTTGCCACTAAGCCACAAGGCTTTTGTGTCATATTTATCCCAATTAATTATAAGGTCTAAGGCCAAAGTCAGGTTCCCTTTAAAAAAAAAACAAAATAAATTGCAAGAGCCAAGGCTTGAACCGAGGCTCCCATACAACCTTAATGACACCACAACCACTAGACTACAAGCTATCTTGTGTCATTCATTTAACACAATAATTTAAAACCCTCATCCAAGCATCCAGGTTTTTCACTTAATACCAAAATTTTTGCTAAAGCCCAAGTTTGAACCCAAGATTTCTCAACACTTCTCAAAGCCATTAACCACTAATAGCAAACATTTAATTGTTTCATTTCATTGCACAATTAAATACCTATATAACCTCCTTACGGACCCCCACTCAAGGCCCAATACTTACAGGCCCAAATTGGGGTGTTACATAGCTAGAGTCGCATCGTGGTTCTAGGGAGGGCGCCATGTAGAACAAAGAGCTATGAGATAAATTGGCTAGAGTCACATAGGTGGTCTTGAGTGTTCACCATGTGTACAAGAGAGCTGAACTATATGATGCGTGGAGCTATGTGCTGAAACCACCAAGTATCAAGGATTGATCCAAGTGTTCAACGTGAGACTCTCTATGTATTGCTTTGTGAGTTTTGTGATGAATAAGTCAGGGAACTTCGGTTATGTGAATGATGTGTTCATTAAGTGACCGGGATGTGGTAAGGTTATAAACAAGTAAGTTATACATGAGGATGATTTTATGGTGACCTTGTGATCATGGCCCTATACTTGTGATGTATGAAATGTGGTGAAATTGATTTGTGATATGTATGTTAAAATGAGGTTAATACAAAGAAAGTGTGAAAGAGTGAATTAGCAATAAAACTATTTTGGATAATAGCGATGATGTGATTTTGAAAAATCACCAAAAAATAGTATAAATTGAATCAGAGACTTAATGTGATATCAAATTAAATCTTAATGAGTCTATTTTCATATAAAAAGCAGAGAAAGAAAAGTAGTTCTATATTTTGAGATACTTTTGTTTTTGTGAGGCCCCAGTTCAAAATGATTCGTGATCCTGATACGACTTTGGAAAATCACAAAACTTTTGATAAAAATAATTAGAGCTTAAAATTATATTTTAAAATCCTTAATGAGTCTATTTTCAAGATAAATCAACAAGAACATTATCTGAGTTTTGTCTTTGTGAGATAATTAATTTTCGGTGAAGAGAGGTGGAGGCTGGCGGAATGTAAAGCGGAAATTTTAATGAATAAAATGTACTAATTGGATAAACCAAAACTTATGAAAATTTTATGGTGGAAAGATAAGTGAGTCTAGTTTTAGGAGAAATTATAGATCTTAATTTGGAGCTCGTAGCTCAAATTATAAATAACTAAGTGACTATGACCCGTGTGGACGAGTTTGATGTGAGCATTTATTAGTAAATTATGAAATCGTACTTACAAGAATGCTATATACATTAAGGATGTGGAATGGAGAGGAGGAGGAGGAAAATAAATATATGTGGAATACATGGAAACTATGATATATGAAATATTGATATAATGAAATAAATGATATGTGTTTATAAGAAAATAGAAAGAGAATAATATGTATCATGACATGTATATATATATATATATATATATATGACTAGTCTCAATGTAATGCTTGTTGGGTATGGAGTTGAATTGAAATGTTTCAGGCAAATATGTTATTTTGCGTATTTGAATTGTGGTATTTTATAAAGATATGATCTAGTTTAAAATATGAATGCTTGATGATTAAGCTGAAGATATTTTGGTAAGATGATAATCTTGGTATAAATGTATAAGTGGTACTATAATAAACAAGGTAAAATGAGTATGAGATACACATGTATGATGACATACAAATGCTATGTTTGTGGTTTAATTGAGAATATTTAATCATTAAATGAATACCATGTTATATGCTTTGATTTTGTATAAGTGTGTAAGAGATTAAGGTTGACCAAAGCTTGGAAAATAGCCTAGGTATATTCCACACGAGGCATGAACACGACCATGTGTCTGTGAGTATATGGAACACGACTTTGGGACATGGGCGTGTGGAGCCTTAAAGCATGAAATTTCCAAGATTTTTGTAAGTTCTGGTTTAGTCCCAAACCCTTTCTAAAAGTATGTTTTGGGCTTCGTGACTCAAATAAGGGACTATGTGTAAGTGGATGAGCGTTTTGAAATATGAATGAAATTTTATGGCCAATATCTTAGTTTAATGTTTGTATGTTTGTCGGTAACACCTCGTACCTTATCACGGCCTCAGTGCAGGTAAGGGGTGTTACAATTATGACATGGCATGACATGATGTATATTGTACTACATTGGGTTAGGGGTTGTATTATGTGAAAGAAGTGCCTGATAGGCCTCGAGCCTAATTCTTGCAGATTCAAGCGTATATTCTTGTATGGTGCCATATTTGGCATTACTTGGAGTGTAGGGTTGGGTGGGTTGATTATATCCCACATGGAGTGTAGGGTTGGGCTGAGATGGAGTGTAGAGGTTGGTTGGGTAGGAATCTTGTGATTGCATATATGTATTCTTTGTACTAAGATAGACTAAGGCCTAAAGCGGACTAACTCTTATTCTTGATAAAGGGCTTATGCCCGATGTGATTATCTGTACACTATACATTTTTTATGCATGGGAATTACACCTGAGTTTCGTAACTCACCTATTTTGTTTCACTTTGCAGGTAATCCCAGGACTTAGGTGGATCGGTGCGTGAGGGACTAAGAGGTGGCCACACAACGCTATTATTTTAGCATCTAATTTTGATTATAAGTTTTATTAATTGGAATATTTTTATTGTAATAAGGGCTTTATGGATTTTTACTTTAATTTTGGGATTTTTTCATTCCTTATGATTTATTTTCGCTAGTGGTAGGAAAACATGGGTTTTCAAAAGTTATAAATGTTTTCATTCAAAACACTCATCACTACATAATTCATTTAAAAACTTCCACTAATTAAAATGACTTGTAAATAAATGGATAAGGTTTTGAAAACTAATAACTTGATTTAAAAACAATAAAGATAACAAAAATGGCTTATCAACCACTTAGTTTTTAAAAGCACATTCATGTGGCATGCTGATTTGGCCATAACGTCTAAGTGGGTTTGAGGGTGTTACAATATCGATGCTTTGTCCCAAACAAGGTCTTACACTAAATCAAATACCATGCCAATGTCCCGGTCATGGTCTTACACGTAAATCATAAGTCGATGCCAGCGTCCCAGACGTGGTCTAGCGAAAACATATATCGGATCCTATGTCATGGCGTATGTATCCTAACTATTCCTAGGGTTAGTAAAGGGCTTTTAGGATGTCGAAATTTTGTCGATACTTTCGGATATCTAAAATTCAATTCAATAAGCTATTCATCATTGTTCGATAGCAATTAAACTTAAATAAATTATTACAACACATTTATTTGTATATAGACTTACCTCTATGGATTAGGATAGGCGGAATCGGCTACCCAACAACTTCGACTTTCCGATCTAATTTCAATTTCTTTAGTTCTTGATCTATACAAATTCAAATCAATCCACAAACATACATTTAGGGCATTTTATGAATTAGCCCTCACATTTCACATTTTGACATTTTAGTCCCTAATTCACAAAATCAAAAATACATATAATTTCCATATACCTATGTTAGGCTGAATTCTCATAGTATTCATATAAGCCCATATGTTTCATTTATTTCACATTTAGTCTCTTAAAATCTTTTTTACAATTTAGTCAAATTACTCAAATTCATCAAAAATTCAAAGACAAAACTTAGTAATCTAACACATATCTTTCATTTACTATCATCAAACTTATCAAAGCTCACATTATCAACAATGGCATAACTCAAAATCATCAAAAATTTCAGAAATTGAGACATGGGCTTAGTAAAACACAAAGCAATGATCACAAAAAAATATAAATTATCGAAAATGGATCGAAAACGAACCTTTAACCAAACTTTAGCATGGCTGAACCCTAGCTCAAGTTTTCTTTCTTTTTTTTGATGAATTCAGCTAGGATGAACACAAAATAACCTTATTTTGTGTTTTGTTTAATTAATTAACACTGTAATTAAAAATTTCTAATTTTGCCCTTAATGAAAATATTAATAAAACATTAACATACAAGGCCATAATTGTCCACTTATCATGCAAATGGCATTATAGCAACAAGCACCTCTCAAGTAAAGAGACATAGCAAAAAGCACTTTTAACATATGGCAAGCAACTTTTACAATTTACACAATTAGGTCCCTTTATCAAATTGAGCACACAAGCGATTAAATTTTCATACAAAATCTTCACACATACTAATTCACATATAATAAGCATTGATAATAATATTAAAATATTTTTCCTAATTTAGATTTGTAGTCCAAGCCCACTATTTCGACTAGGTCTAAATCGGACTATTAGAACTCTCCCTTGAGGGATTTTCGTCCCTAAAAATCTTATCTTAAAATAGGATGGGATATTGCTGCTCATAGCATCTTGAGCTCCCATAGCCTCTTTAACTTAGTGTCGATGCCACAATACTTTTACTAACAGAATTTTCTTATTTATTAGTTCTTTAATTTCACGAGCTAAAATACGGATCGATTCTTTTAAGTAGGTCATATCGGACTAAATATTAATCTTAGGCGGAGAAATCACATGTGAGAGATCAAATTTGTATCTTGAAGCATCGATATGTAAAACACATTATGAATCTTTTCTAGCTCTGGTGGCAATAACAATCTATATGCAACGGTTGATCTACGTCGCTCGATAATCTCATACGGCTGATGAACTCGGACTCAATTTGCCTTTTCTACCAAATCAAGTACTTTCTTCCACGGTGAGACTTTCAAAAATACTTTGTCTCCAATCTCAAATTTCAATGTCTTTTTTCAAATCTATGTAATTTTTTGACAATGGAGCTGCCTTCAAACTATCTTGGATCACTTTTACTTTTTTTGACCTCTTTTATCAAATCAACCCGTGTATCTCATTTTCACTAATATCAATCAATACAAAGGTGTACGGCATTTGCGACAATATAAGGCTTTATGCGGTGCCATTTTAATGCTCGATTGAAGCTATTATTATAAGCGAATTCAATCAATGGTGAATCTTTTCCCATGTACCTTCAAACTCAAGAATGCAACATTTTAACATATCTTCAAGAATCTGAATAATCCACTCGGATGGATCACCCATTTAAGATTGGCGATGATGAAATGCAATTTAGTTACCCAAAGCATCTTGCAAATTCTTCCAAAATCGCAATATGAATCTCGAATCTTTGTGCGACACAATAGATAAGGGTACACCATGCAATCTCACAATATCGAAATATATAACAGCTAATTTATCAAGCGAGTAATTGGATCGTACGAGAATAAAATGAGTTGATTTAGTTAATCGATCAACTACAACCGGATAGCATCTTTCTTCCATGGAGATAGGGATAAACTTCGATACAAAGTCCATTGTCATTCTATCCCACTTCCATTAGGAATCATAATTGGTTGTAACAAACGGATGGCATCGATGTTAGACTTTAACTTGTTGATAGATTAAACATTTAGAAACAAAGTCGAGTTAACTCTTTTCATTCTAGACCACCGATAATGTTGTTTGAGATCATTATACATTTTGAATTATCGGATAAGTAGATAAATGACTATTGTGAGCTTAATTCAAAATCATTTGAATCAACTTTGGATGTCTCGAAGCACAAATCCAATCTCGAGAATCTCAAACAATCGTCATTATCAACTTGAAATTCAAAATCGAATCTACATCGGGACGAGGGCTCGTTTTGCTATTACCTCATTATCAACCTTACGAGCATCAATCATCTATTGTAAAAACAAGCATCTGCGCTTTCAATTCGGCTAAAATTGAACCATCATCGGACATACCTGGCCCGAGCATTCATAGCACGTAATACAAACAATGATTTTTACTCAAATATCAGCAACAACCTTTGCTTTTCGGATGATAATCAATAACAAACTTGTAGTCTTTTAATAGTTCTAACCACCTTCTGTCTCGGTTTGTACTAACACTAGAGCTTCAATCAATAGGGCTTTCAAGCTGATTAAAGCTTTTACGACACTTCGAGACCATTCAAATTTCACATCTTTAAAGCAATTTAGTCAACAAAGTCACAATCATCAAAAAGCCTTTCTGAACAAGTCTATAATAGCAAGCAAGTCTCATAAAGCTGCAGTCTTCAAAGACATTTCTCGGAGGCTTTCAATCTAGAATAGCTTAAATTTTGCTCGGATCAACTCAGATTCGAATCTTGATACAATATGGCCCGAGAAAAGACTTCTAACCATAATTCACATTTGCTAAACTTAGCATATAGTTGCTTATCTCCCAAAATGCAGCACTATTCTCGGATGCTCGGTATGCTCGGATTCATCATGCGAATAACTCAATATGTCATCAATGAATCGACAACAAATCGATCAAAATATAGTGCGAAAATTTTGTTCATCAAATCCATAAAGATAGTAGGTGTATTAGTTAATCACGAAAGGCATAACTAAGAACTCATAGTGGTCGTACCTAGTTAAAGCGGTTTTCAAAATGTATGAGTCTTTTACTATGGCTGATAATAACACGATCTCAAATCTATCTTGAAAACATGGTAGCTCCTTTCAATTGATCGAAAACATCAATCAATCTACGCTTTCAACTCAGCAAAAAGCGAACCATTATCGAGACAAAGTTAGCGAGTATTCATCGCCATAAAGCAAACAATGATTTTCGACTCAAAGCTTTAGTAACAACATTAGCCTTTCCGAATCGTAATCAATAACAAGCTCATAGTCTTTTGGCGATTCTAGCCATCTTCTCTATTGCGATTCAAATCTTTTGAGTCATTAGATATTTGAAACTTTATGATCGGAAAATCGTGATATTTTTCACGAATAGATAATGGCGCCAAATCTTTAGAGCAAATACAATAGTTGGCAATTCGGATCATGCATTGGATAATTCTTTTAGGTGTGGCTTTACTTGCATCTCGAGCCATAAACTATAACTTTTGCATTCTTGCATCAAGGCATAACCTAGACCGTTTAATGAAGCATCACTATAGATCACAAATTCTTTGGAATTCGGTTTGTAGTAACACGGAGCTTTAGTCAATAGGAGTTTCAAGCGATCAAAACTTTCGACATTTTTAGACCGGTCAAATTTCACATCTTTACGACAATTTCATCAATGGAGTCACAATCATAGAAAAGCCTTTTCTGAGCAGCAACAATAACTTGACAAGTTCTAGAAAACTACAAACTTTGAAACATTTCTCGAAGGCTTCCAATCCAAAATAGTCGAACTCTTGCTTAGATCAACTTTCGGATACGAATCTTGAGCACAACATGTCCCGAAAGCGACTTCTCATAACGAATTCATTTGCTAAACTTTGCATATAGCTTGCTTACCTCACAAAATCTGTAGCACTATTCTCAGATGCTCGGCATGCTCAGTTTCATCACGTGAATAAATCAAAATGTCATCAATGAATGCGAAAACAAATCAATCTAAATAGGGGAGCTGAAAATTCTTTTCATCAAATCCATAAAAATAGCGAGGTGCATTCATTAATTGAAAGGCATAATTAGAAACTCATAGTGTCAGTACCTCGTTAAGATGTAGTTTTGGAATGTAGAATCTTTTACTGCATGGTGATAGTAACCTAATCTCGAGATCTATCTTTGGAAACATGGTAGCTCCTTTCGGTGATCAAACAAATCGTCAATTTAGAGCAAAGGATATTTGTTCTTGATAGTCACTTTGTTCAACTAACGATAATTAAGGCACATTCTCATCGTGCCATCTTTCTTTTCACAAATAAACGAATTGCACCCCAGGTGAAAACTTCGGTCTTGCTGAATCCTCTATCATTAATTCTTGCAACTGAGCTTTCAACTCTTTTAACTCTGCCAGGGCCATTCTATATGGAGCTATCGAAATCGGAGTAGTTCCCTGCATTAACTCAATACCAAACTCAACTTCTCAAATCAAAATAAGCACGGTAACTCATCGAAACACATCGAATATTCACAAACAAGCAGCACAGATTCAATCTTCTTTTCAATCACTTTAAGTGTCAAGTATATAGGCTAAATAATCTTACCCTTTTTCACATATTTTTGAGCTAGCATCACTAAAATCACTGTTGGCAATTCGTTCAAATCACTAGATTCAATTCAGACGATTTCATCTTTCTTGCATCTCAAATCAATAGTTTTCCATTTGCAGTTCACAATGGCATCATGCAAAGTTAACCAATCCATACCCAAAATTATATCAAACTCATCAAAAGGAAATAACATCAGATCGGATGGAAAAAAAATGTCTCTAAACATTAGCGAACAATTCTTGTATACTTTGTCAACTAAAACACTTTTACCTATGGGGTTCGATACACTAATCACGAATTTAGTAGACTCTACAGGCAAAGTCTTACTGTTCACTAAATTCATGCATATATAAGAATGCGTTGATCCAGGATATATCAATGCAATCACAGAAGTATCATAAATTGTGAAAGTACCAATAATAACATCCGGAGATGACACTTTTCAAGCACTAATAGCATAGGCTACGGGAAGTGCTCAAGCCTCGAATCGAACAGCGATGTCTTTAGTCCCTATTTGACTACCAATCACATTTCCCGTATTTAGGAGGTCTACCTTTAGGCTGCGGTGTTACTCGGCCTAGTGTTCTAAGCATTATCTTTTTCATTCTTATTTGGGCAATCTTTTATAAAGTGATCTCGTGAACCACAAGCTGTAACAAGCTCATTAATACTTTTCCCTAACAATCACCAAAATGTAGTCTTCCACATTATTGACACTCAAGCTTAACATCTTTTATATTACCAAAGCTCGATCTGGAGTGTGGTTTGAGCATTAGTGTGACACCAAAATTGACCCTAGTCGGAAGTGGTTTGGAATGAAGCTAAACCGAGTCGTAGAAATGTTGAGCGTAATATTTATTGTCTAGAATATGTGAAAATGCATGTGAATTTTGAATTCTTTGATTTAGTTAATTTGAATGTGAAATGGAAGAAAAAGGACCCATGTGAAAGGATTTAAATATATGTGGCTGATTTTAAGAGATTAATAAAGGATGAAGTAAAATAAATGGAGTTGCATGTCAAATAGTCCATTCCTAAGGTTAGTGGTGGCCATGTCAAGAGTGATGGGCAAGGGAAACATGTTGCAAACATGTTTAGTTAATGGATTATGTTAGAAAGAATAAAGAAATGAAATTGAAAAAAAAAAGAATATGATGAAAACAAAAGAAAAAAAAAGTGTACATCCTCTCATTTTTTTTCTTTGCTTGGCGAATGTACTAAAAAGAAAGGGGCTTGAGAAAATCAGCCATGGGAGCTTACTAGACTAAGGTGTTTTGATACAAGAAGGTATGTTTTATGCCACTCTTGAAAATGCATGCATAATTTGGAGGATTGGTTCAAATTTTCCTTGAATCTTGGATCGAAACTAGGTTGTTAGGTGAGTTAAATTTGACCATGAATGTTGTCTTTCTTGGTTAGTGTTTTGATGTTGTTGTGATGAAAGCATGGAGATGAGTGAGTTGAATGTTTAACAAAAGGAGATTTTGTGCCATTGAGTTCTTGTTGTTATGTGTATGTGCATGAGTATTGGCCATGGAAGATGTTTAGGGAAATGGTTGTTGCCTTTATGATTTAAGGAATAATTAGAAATGGGTGAAAAAACAAGTCTTTGTTCTTGTTTCTTCTTGGCGATTCTAAGGGAGAAAAGGGAGCAACCATTGGGTTGCTAAGCCATAAATAAGGTGAGAAATTCATGTGAATTCTTGAAATTTTAGATGAAATTGAGCTAGTTACCAAGTATTTTCTTTGGTGACCCATGTTAGAAATTGTGATTTTGGGGTGACTAGAACTTTGGCCATAGTGGTTATTGAGGATTAAGGTTTATGTTTCATGCTAAACTTGATGAATCTTGGTGCATGGGTGCTCGAACTAAACTAATGATCAAGTAGATGCATAAATACATAGTAAGAAGAATCGGCTATTATGTGTAATACTATTAGAATCTGAAAATGTTATACTTGAATTTAAGTATATGGATGTAAGTATAAGTGGTCATATAATGGCGTGTTGGTTTAAAGGTTGAATGATAAATTATAATAAAGTGAGATCATATGAGATCTAGAATGTAATTGACAAGTAAACATTATTGATAAAATATTGAATACTTCTACTTGTATTAATTAAGCTCAAGAGCAAGGGAGCTAAATCAGATAAAGGGAAGGAAAAAGTGGTCGAGTAGCCGTTGGAGGCGATGCGACAATATCAAGAGTAAGTCACTAAGCATGTATTTGGTATTGATTTAAATAGACATAATGTCTATGTAATTATCGAAAGGAATGATAAATTTATATACATGTATGTATGTGGTGATGAAAGTATTGAATGAAAAGAAAAGAGGTGTGATGTATTGAGTTGTTGATTTGGCACTAAATTATGCGGGTCTAAATGGAGCACGGTGACAAGATTGGCACTAAGTAATGTGGGTTTAAAATTTGTCTGACACTAAGTGTGCGAGTTTGATCATATAGCACTAAGTGTTAGAGCTGAATATATATATAGCACTAAGTGTGCGGACTCAATATATGCTTTTGCATCACATGGCACTAAGTGTGCGTGATCGAGTATTAAGCACTATGTGTGCGAACTCTATATATATATACTTCCGATTGAATATTTATATGGAAGGGTGACTTTATCGAGTTGAGGCGGACGTGGAAAAAGTAAGTACCTTGAGTTCATGGCTAATAGATGCTATGTTCATGCTCGGGGTTGAGTTGGTAAGTTTTAAATCTATGTGATGATTTCAATTGCATTCCGTAAATAAAGTATCGTGGAATAGATGAAAGTTCATTTGATTGCATGATTATTGCGGAAATGAGATGATGTATGGAAATGCCTCTATTATTCTATTGAAGCGTTATATGAAATGTTATTAGGTGAATTGGTATGAGAAGGGCAAGAAGGTCAGGAACTATGGTATATTTTCGATATGGATGGAGTACCTAGCCTCGTACATTATTTCATGTTGTGATAATTTTATTGATGGATGATTGTCGAATGCTTAGGACTTCTTGAGTTATAAACTCACTCTGTGTTTTCTTGTCACCCATTTTAGGTCTCTTGGATTCGCCTCGTTTGCGTGCTCGGAACCGTTGTTGAAGTCATCACCGTGGAAATCTTTTGGTATTGTCTTCGTAGTTGAACTAGGAGAACATTTGGCATGTATAGGCTATTTTGTTTTGTTGAATTGTGGGTTGTAAACTTTAAGCCATGCGAAAATGGCCTATGTAATTAGGTTGAGTGTGATTCTAAAACCTATAGTCACGAGCCTTAGAAACCTTAATTTTGATAAGGTGGCCATATTTTGTATTATGTATGATGAAATAGTTGGCCATGGAAGAATTATAAATAGTCATTGTTTGCTTTAGTAACAGATGCTGCCAGAGCAGTGAGGTGAGATGGAAAACTCATTAAAAATAGAAGAAGTAGAATTAAATAGTGAATAAATTATGAAATCGAGACCTTGATGAATATATTTTCATATGGATGAAGCAAGCGACCATATGAGCTGTATTTTAAGAAATATTCAGGTTTTTCATGAAACAGGGCTAGAAACGGTTTCTGGATCCCCTGCTCCGACTTTGAAAATTCACTATAAATTAACCAGAGAATTAGAAGTCATACTCTATATGTACAGATTCCCTTGTGAGTCTAGTTTCTCTAGAAAGAAACGACATAAGTGTTGGAGCCCTGTACAGGAAGATATCAAAGTCGTAGTGCACAAGGTCAGTGTAGTCAAACCCTGAAACAGGGGAGACTTTAACTAATAAACTGTACTAATTTTCTCAACCAAAAATTCTAGAAAAAATGTGTAGATGGAATTATGAGTCTAGTTTCAAGGAAAATTTGGAACTGATTTTGAGTTCTGGAACTCGAGATATGATTTTAAGGTGACAGTGGCAGATTAGCTAGCCTACAGAGATGAAATTAAATATTTTCAAGAGAAATAAGGAAGTAAGCAGGGGTAACACCACGTGGTCAAATCGGTGGCGGTCATGGGTTTGGGGTGTTACATTTATTAGTATCGAGCTATGGTTTAGTCGGTTCTAGGACTACTATAAGCGCGTGTGAAGTCTAGTATGCATGCCAAATTGTTAGTGCTTAATAATGTGATGACTTGACGGTTGAAATTTTTGTTTTGATTAGCAATGGAGCAGGGGTGAAGACCCTTGGCGGATGATGTTGAAATGTAGCGGCTGTTCAGCGCAGGGACACCCGCTGTTGAGCCTCGATCATCTGCGAATAATCAAAATGAAGAAGCGAAACAAGCCTTCTTCACCATGATGAATGAGTGGGTCGCGCAATATGCAGAACCAATCAGGCTGTCCAACCATTCCGAATATAAATAATCCACCCAAGAGCCCGTAATGCCATCGATTCTTGATCCGGTGGTGAGTAAACCCCTAGACTTGATTAGGAGCGGGCGAGGGTTCAAGGCCATAATTCTTGATGATTAGAAAGAAGCAGAGTTACGGCTTGATTACACCATTCGGTTGTTTGATGAACTATCATGCACACCGATGAATGTCTTAAGTGTGCTATATCCTTGTTGCGAGACTCGACCTACTATTGGTGGAGGACCTTAATTTCCATAGTCCCAAAGGAACAAGTTACTTAGGATTTCTTCAAGCGGAATTTGAAAGAAATACATTAGTCAACGGTTCATCGATCAAAAGCGCAAAATTCTTGGAGCTCAAGCAAGGTAGTATGCTGATGTCTGAATCTGAACATGAGTTAAATAGAACTTAGTCGGTATGCTTTAAAAGTGTGTGGCTGATGAGGTTGCTATATGCAAAAGATTTGAAAAAGGATTGAATGAAGAGTTAAAACTCTTGGTGGGTATTTTGGAGATAAAGAATTTGTAACACTAGTTGAGCAGGCACAAGGCGGAAGAACTCGAAAGGGAGAAGAAGAAGGCTGAATTTGAAGCTAGAGATTATCGTAAAAGATCGTGAGTAAAGCTCAGTTCTCGCGGTAAAAAGTTCGAGGAGGACACTAATAAGTCGAGGCATTGCGGGAATTTCCATCGAGGCAGGCCATTGTGGACTCTAGGCTACTTTGGTAGCTAGTGTGGGCAATAATCGTCAAGAGAAACACTGAATACCCCCAATGTGGAAGGCGACACCTAGGTGAATGTTGGGTAGTAAATCATTAATAGGGCTTTTATTATGGATGCGGTTGAAGGACCACTTCATTAGAGATTGCAGACTAGATGAGAAGAATAAGATGCAAGGTGCAAGACCTAGTGGAGCGACGGCTAGAGAGTAGGCCCAGGAATTTACGAAGGTAAGGCGGTAATCGAGAGAGGAGCCTCGTCTGGCTATTCGATCCGAGACCCATGCTCTGCTAGAGCATATGCCATCCAGCATACGAGAGGAGGCATCCTCCCCAGCGTTATCATGGTACTTTTACTCTCTTTGATACTAGTGTGATTGCATTGATTGACCGGCTCTACTCATTCATATGTATGTGAAACCTTAGCATCGATGGAGACTCTACTGTTGAGTCTCTTGAGTTCGTAGTCAGTGTCAAACCCTTCGGTCAATCGTACTCGTTGATAAAGTGTGCAAGAGATGCCCCTAATAATTAGAATCACTGTTTTCGGGCCGATCGATGCTTCTACCATTTGATGAATTCGATGTTATTCTTGGTATGGATTGGTGACATTGGTACATGATCTGATGGTGGGTACAAAAGGAAAACTCATTGATTTGAGGGTGCAAATAACGAGGTAGTCGGTCGAGTCTATTGATTTAAAAGGAGTGCCGTGATAGTATCTTCTATGACCGCTCGAGTATGTGAAAAAGGGTGTGAAACATACCTTGCGTATGTGTTTGAAAGTAAAGAGGCGGAAGGAAACTCGAATCGGTACTAGTGGTTTGTGAGTATTGAGATGTTTTCACGAGGAGTTCTGGGGATTGCCACCGGTTAGAAGTGGAATTGACATCGAAGTTGTGCAAGAATTTTCTGCCGATCTCAATAGCCCGTGTCGTATGGCATTAGCAGATTAAAGGAATTGAAGGTTCAATTGCAGAATTGGCGGATAGAGTTTATTTCGTAGAGTTTTTCTCCATAGAGCGCCGGTATTGTTTGTGAAGAAGAAGGATGGAACTATGAGATTGTGCATCGACTATACGTCGGTTGAATAAAGTGGCGATAAAGAACAAATATCTGTTGCCCAATTGAAGATTTGTTTGATCAATTAAAGGGAGCCTAAGTGTTTTCAAAGATAGATTTGAAATTGAAGGTACTATCGGTTGAGGTCAGAGAATCGGACATACCCAGCCTTTTAGAGCGAGTGCGGTCACTCTGAATTCTTAGTGATGCCGTTTGGGCTCACTAATGCCCTACTGTATTTATGGATTTAATGAATAGAATTTTAGGGCCGTACTTGGATCGGTTAGTAGTTGTATTTATCGATGACATTTTGGTCTATTAGAAAATGAGGCCGACACGCTGAACACTGAGGTTAGTGTTCACGAATTTTACGGGATAAGCAGGTTATATGCTAAGTTCAACAAGTGTGAGTTACGGTTGAGGAGGTTAGCTTCTTGGGTCATGTGGTATCTGCATGAATTGTGAGTCGACCGAACAAAATTTAACCATACTTAATTGGAAGCCTCAGAAATATTCGAGGTTGAACTTTTGGGGCTTCTTAGGTTATTCCGATGATTTGTAAAGGTTTCTCAACGATAGCCACGCCAATGGCGAAGCTTCTCCAAAAGGATGTTAAGTTGAATGGGCGGAGAAATGTCGGAAAAGTTTCAATCAGCTGAAAATTTATTTGATTGAAGCCCCAATTCTAGTGCAACCGAATCTAGCAAAGATTTTGTCATCTATAGTGGCGCCTCCTACTTGGGTTAGGTTGCGTATTGATGCAAGAAAGGTCGAGTTGTGGCCTATCGTCGAGACAATTAAAGCCACATGAGAAAAATTATCCGACCCATGATCTCGAATTGCATTTGCCATCGTATTCGCCTTAAAGATATGGCGACATTACTTATTTGGTGAGAAGTGCCATGTGTATTGGATCACAAAAGTCTCAAATATTTGATGACTCAAAGAGACTTAAATCTGCGACAAAGGCGTTGGCTCGGTACATTAAAGGATTATGAAATTTGGTCATTGACTATCACCGGAAAGGCTAATGTGGTTGCGGATGCCTTAAGTACGTAAATCACTATTAAACTTCTGACGATGAATGTACACTTATGCATTCTGCAGGAAGCAATGTGTTAGTAGCTGAATTGAAAGCCAAACCATTATTGATCGTCAAATTATTGAAGCTCGAGAGAATCGGCGATGAGTTGGTTGCAAAGCGAAATTTGAGTGTGTTAGAACAAGGAATCGGAGTTTCAAATCGATGATGGCGATTGTTTGAGGTTGAAGTCGTCATGTGTTCCAAAGAATTGGAACTTATTTCGATAATTCGGCAAGCCCATAGTAGCCGAATGGCAATTCACAGAATCTGAAAATGTACAATGATTTGAAACATCGATTTTGGTGGCATGGTATGAAGCGAGACATCTCCGACTTTGTTTGAGATGTTTAATATGTCAACAAGTGAAAGCGGAACATCAAGTGCCTTGGGATTACTTGACCCGATCCACGATGCCAGTGGAAATGGGATCGAGTCACAATGGACTTTGTATCGGATTTGCCATTGTCGGTGAGTAAGAAGGATCACGATTTGGGTCGTTGTAGATAGATTGACTAAGTCGGCTCACTTTATCCCGTGCGTGCGGATTTTTCAATGGACAAACTAGCGAATTATGCGTTTCTCGGTTGTGAGATTACGGGGTGCCTATTTCCATCGTGTCGGATAGAGATCCGAGATTTACCTCGCGATTTTGGAAGAAGTTGCAAGAAGCTTTGGGTACCAAGTTGCATTTCAACACCGCCTTCACCCCAAGCCGATGGTCAATCCGGCCGGATAATTGAGATACTTGAGGATATGTTGAGATGTTGCATCCTTGAGTTTAGTGGTTCATGGGAGCGGTATTTACCTTTGATTGAATTAAGCACAACAATAGTTTTCAATCAAGTATTAAGATGGCGCCTTCGAGGCTTTATCTGATCGTAAATGCCGTACCCACATTATTCTGGTGAACTTAGTGAAAGTAAAATCTTGAGGTTGATTTGATTAAGGATCTTGCGGAGAAAGTTGAGTAATTAGTGAAAGTTTGAAACACCTTGGATCGCCAAAAGTGGTATCTTGATTTGAGAAGAAAAGACATTGAATATCAGGTTGGAGACAAGGTATTTCTCAAAGTCTCACCACGGAAGGAGGTGCTTAGATTTGGTAGTAAGGGCAAATTGAGTCAGAGTTCATCGGTCCGTATAAATGTCCAAACGAGTTTGGCGATGGCGTCTGGATTAATTTTACCCTGAGCGGTTAGCGTTACGATCAGTGAAAAAGTTGCGCAATAAAAAATCCCATTGGTGGAGGTGTTGTGGCATAAACACGAATTGAAGAAGCCACTTGGGAACTTGAGGACTCTATGAAGAAGCGATACCCAAACCTATTCTAGGTAAGATTTTCAGGGGCCGAAAACTTCTTAAGTGGGGGAGAGTTGTGACAGCCCAAATTTGACCCTAGTGGGAAGTGGTTTCAGGACAGCTAAACAAAGTCGCCCGAAATGTTGAGCGTAATATTTATTGTCTAGATATGTGAAAATGCATGTGTGAATTTTGAATTCTTTGATTTAGTTAATTTGAATGTGAAATGGAAGAAAAAGGACCCATGTGAAAGGATTTAAATATATGTGGTGATTTTAAAAGATTAATAAAAGGATGAAGTAAAATAAATGGAGTTGCATGTCAAATAGTCCATTCCTAATGTAACACCCGAACCCGTGACCGTCATGGGTGTCGGACACGAGGGTTAACAGACCAAATCCTCTCAAGGTACCAACCAATTTGGCATTTCCAGACAGGCTGGAAAACTGCGTCACTGTCGCCCTAAAATCATATCTCGAGTTCCAAAACTTGGAAACTGATTCCGTAAATTTTCCTGAATTTAGACTCATATATCCATCCATGGATTTATTTCTAGAATTTTGGTCAGGCCAATTGGTACAGTTTATTAGTTAAAGTCACCCATGTTACAGGGTCGACTACACTGACCTTCATGCGTTACAACAAATATCATCTCGTACAGAGCTCTAATGCTCATTCCGTTTGTTTATAATGAAACTAGACTCAAGGGAATCTATTAATATAAGGCATGACTTCTAAATGTTTCTGGATAATTTATGGTAAATTTTCAAAGTCGCGACAGGGACCCAGAAACCGTTCTGGCCCTGTCTCACGAGAACTTTAATATTTCTCAGTATACTGCTCATATGGTCATTTCGTTTTGTCCATATAAAAATAGATTCATCAAGGTTCAATTTCATAATTTACTCACTATTTAATTCTATTTCTACTATTTTAGTGATTTTTCAATCTCATCTCACTGCTGCTGTCCCAACAGTTACTGCGATGAACTATGCCAATTTCATGAATCTTTCCTTGGCCTTAATCATCCATCATACATGACACAAATTATGGCCACCTTATCAAAATTAAAGTTTCTAAGACTTCGTGGCTATAGGTTCTAGCATCCCACTTTCGGCGACCACATAGGCCATTTTCACATGGCTTAAAGTTTACAACCCAGTTCAACAAAATATAATAGCCTATACATGCCAAATGTTCTTCAACAACGAAGACAATACCAAAAGATTTCAGCGGTGTGATGACTTCAGCGGTTCCGATCCATAAACAATCGGTCAGAGAGACCTAAAATGGGTGACAAGAAAACACGAGTGAGTTTATAACTCGATAAGTCATAAGCATTCATCAATCCAACGATAAAGTTACTACAACATGAACAATAAGCGAGGCTAGGTACTCATCCATATCGAATCTATACCATAATTCCTCGGACCTTTTGGTCCAATCTCATACCAAGTCATACATCCACATTTCATATTCTACACAACAAGATATTTGAAGCATTTTCACACACTAACTCATTTCCACCACAATCATACAATTTCAATCATCACATAGATTTAAGGCTTACCAAATTCAACCCCGAGCATGAGCGTATTTTCTATTAAGTCATGAGCTCGAAGTACTTACCGATCCTTGTCCATACTCAACTCGATGGAGACACACCCTCCATATATATATAATCGCACACGATTGCTTAATACTCGATTCCGCATAGTGCCAAGCAATTTAAGCCCGCACACATAGTGCCATACCCTTGAGCTCGCACACCGGTCAGTATTTTCCAGCATGCACACTTAGTGCCATATATTTCCAGCATGCACACTTGGTGCCAATCTAGTCACCGTACACACGTGTTGCCCTTTTACTTAGTGCGAAAGCAAACTTTCTACACATTTCACTATTTCTTTTACATTCAACAATTGTCATCCTCCATACATACAATTTCATTTATATATATATATAGCATCCCATTAAATACAATTGCATAGATTTTACAATCATTTAAGCAATATCAAACATATGTGTAATGACTTACCTTGTGTTAGGCAAAATGGTTCCAACTTTCGGCTACTCGATGTTCTTTCCTTTGCCTTTGCTTGTTTCTCCACCTCGAGCTTCTTGAGCTTAGTCAATAAATTAACTAGTTTAACCGTCTTGCCAAATATTTATACATATATACATGACATCAACTATACTATCATCATTAATACATCAATTCACAAAATTTTATCTCATGAGCATATGACCCATTTTTTACCCCATATGGTAGAATGCTTCATTCATTACCCAACTAGCCATTCAACAATTTTCAACCTCATTACCACCTTTTATGTCTAATTGTCTAAATGAGATTATCAACATGCCTATCTATGGCAGAATGTGCTAAAATTGATCTAACATCACCTACACACTTGATTAAATGGCGAATACCTATACTATCAATTATGGCATCCTTTTTTAT
>NW_026440446.1:0-31436 GCF_025698485.1 Gossypium arboreum
ATATTATCACAGTTAGTGACTTCTGTTTTTAATGATGCTTGAAGATGATTTTTTCTTGTGGTATTCTGCTTTGTTTGCTTTCTTTTCATTTTGCTCACACTGGAACAATTGGTCTCTTTGTGGTCCTTCTTGTTGGAGGTTGATTATTTATCTTAATATGATCAATTACAAACTTCTGTTTTCTATGTGCCATAGGTGGTATGCTTGGTCATTACTTTAGAGACCGTCAAATGTGGACACTTCGGAGCGTGTGCTCAAGCCGTGTGCTCAAGCCGGTGTGCCCCTTTGATGCTTAAGAAATTACAAGTTAGAATTGCCCACGGGCTGGCCACACGGCCATGGGAGCCATAAGGGCCGACCACACGGGCATGTGCCCCTAACTTCAAGAAATTTTTTTCAAAGTTTTCCAAAGTTACCGATTTAGTTCCAAATCATTTCTAAAGCATGTAATGGGCCTTGTAGGCCCATATTAGGGACTTTATGGCGTAACTTGAAAAGTTTTGATTTGGAATGAAAAATTATGACTCGGTTTTGTATAAATGCTAGTGTAAGTCTGGTAATGCCTCGTAACCCTATTCCAATGATGGATATGGGTTAAGGGTGTTACAAAATTTGTGGTTGATTTTCGTGTTTTGCAGTAAGCTTTGGGGAGGTTTTTAAACCATATGGGCAGCCACACGGGCATGTGCCACTTGGATATTAGGTTAATTGTTTGTTACACGGTTCGGGACAGGTCACACGGTCATGCTTTCCCTGTGTCCTGCAAGTTAGTAAGTTACATAGCCTGTGCACACGACCGTGTACCTTATTCACACGGACGTGTGTCTTGGCCATATGGACGTGTCCCCTCTGTACTTAAAATTGACAATGAGCTACAAGGCTAGCTCACACAGGCGTGTACCTTAGTCACATAGGCGTGTCCCTCTGTCACACGGTCTGGACCCTTCCATACAGCCATGTGGCGTTATTTTTGTAGTTTTCCATCTTTTTTTGCATATTACTTCGTTTTAGTCCTCAAGTGATTTCGAGTTTGCTTACGTCTTTGTAAAAGCAGTTAGGGCACTATTTCTATGAGAGGAAGGTTTATTTAAGTGCATTTTACTTCTCAATTGTATAAGAGTATGTATTCGTACGGTTTAGTTTGTTATTTGAGTGAATACCTAGTGATATGGTAAATTAAGTTTGTAATGTGAGAATGTCTGGATGTGATAATTGAAAGTGTGTTCATTGTTGTTTCGTTAATTCGTATCTGAATAGGAGTATGTTTGATTCTGACGCTGATTCTGTTAAACTGAACTGATTACAATGTGTATTGGTTGTGCAAGTTCGGAAAATGGATATGTTCAATTTTATATATTCGTATTGATTATGTTATCTGCATTTGCATATGAGTTTGTGATCTTAATATGAAGTGAAAGAAGTTTGATTTGGCAGTTTAACTGCACAATTTAATTTGGCAATAAAACCGCAATAATTCAAGTGGCAAACTACCTTATAACTGTGTGATTTGGCTGAATGGGTCCACCATAACCCAAAACTGGTATGTAGAGGATGGAAGGGTCTAGTAAACCCTATTTGGTGTGATTAAACAGACGGGGATGGTGTGTAATGGTTAGGTAGGTGGGGCTACATTGTATTTGTTTTGGCATTCAAGTGTGTATTGCATATACGTCTGATTGTGTTATTTGCGTACTGATTCGTTTATTCAATGTGTGTGGATATCGTGAATTATTCAATATTTTTGTTATGCTTGGACGATTGATAACACCACTTATTTGCGTTGTTTTTCAATACCATTGAGCTTTTGTAGATCACTCTCTTAGTTTTCTCTCTTCTAGGTAAATCGAGTGGATAGGTCTCGAACTCAGCGGATCGCAGGATCTCAGAGTTTTTCGTTCTGGTTTGATTCAAATAAGTTTTCTATAGTATTTTGATCTGGTTCAATTGGTTTTGTAAATAAGTTTAAGTAAACTGCAATATGGGATTCTCTATTGAAGTTAACTGTTCCGGGCTTTGACATTTGATTTAAGGTATATTGGTTACTTGGAAAATTAGACAGTTTTAAGTGTTCATTCGAAATTTCAATTACTTTTACGTCGTATTACTTCAAAATTAAGATTACTAAGTCCATTTTGGGTTCAAAGCTAGTACATAAGTATTTTTATCTGGTTTTAAGATAACTGAATGGCATTTTGTTTTGAGCTATCTCGGTGGCCATTGTGACATCCAAAATCTGGTCGAAACTTCTAGGTAGGGTATAGAGTGTTACAGGTCATGACGTGATAAACTGGTCTGCGACTTCACGATGTGGAGGAGGTGATGTCATGACGTCGACTTTGAAATTTTAAAACTTTGCAATTTGATCATATTTCATGCTCGGGTCAACAAAAGAAATTTGTTAAGCTCAATTAAACTCATATTTGATTGTATATCATAATGTAAGTGTGTTTAACATATAATTGTATGTTTAAATGATTATATTATTGTATAATTGATTGTATTTGTTCTGGCAATGAATGTAATATCTTATAACTCGGACTCGGTGATCAAGTTGAGAAAGGGATATTACAAGTTAGGACTCAATTTTTAAAATTTGAAAAGTACAATGACTAAAAATGATCAAATATAATTAAAAGGATTAAACATACGACTTTTGTAAAGTACAGTGACTAATAGTAAAATTTAACCTTTTCTTTTAATAATTTTATCTAGAGGTGAGTAAAACTCAATTCAATTTAAAAAAATTATTTTTTTAATTTTGAGTTAATTAAATTGAATTATTGAATTATTCGAGTCAACTCGAATAAGTAATTTGAGTTTCAAGTTCAAGTTGAGGTAAACATTACAATTTGAATCTTGAACAATTTGAATAACAGATTGGTGTAAATACTCTTTTGGTCCCTATCAATTTGAAAATGAGTAAATTGGTGCGTCTCTCAACATAAATTAAAAAAATAAAAATTATTTTCAAAAATATAAAATAATTTTAAATTTCAAAATATTTATAAAATCCAAAAATATATATATTTAAAATATATAATTTTAATTTTTTAAAATAATATATAAATAAAGTTAAAATTTTAAATTATTCTAAAATGATAATTTTGGGACGAAATAAGTTAATCAATGATTCAAGTTTATTATATTAAAAGTATCTTACTTTTTTAATTATTTTACTTTGAAAAAGTACTCAAATATATATGGTTTCAAATTTATATGCTTTAAAATGTAATTAGTTATACCGTAACAAGATTTTAATTTGACATGTTTAATTTTTTAAGTTAACTCGAACAATTTCACTCGATTTGACTCGAATATCATTTCACTTGACTCAATTTTAAAAAAATTAAAATCAAGTCGAATGATAAAATAAGACTCAACAATTTAATTAACTCAAAATTTTTTACTCGAATTTTTTATTATTTGCATTGACAAAAGGTTTCATATAAATAATTTTAAACAAAAATATTATAATTATAGTAATTTTGGTGGTGGGTGATGGCTTTTTATTTTTATTTTTAAATTTAATTATTTCAAAGTAGTTAATTTGTAGACAATGAATAATAAATAGATACCAAAATCTCAAGAGGTGATGATATTTTGAAACATGATTCTATTATTTCGAGATTTCAAATTTCAAAATTGAACTTCGAAAATAGAAAGCATATCTTAACACATGACTTCAGTATCTCAAAACATCTAGATTGTTCACAGCCGAGTGCCCCCGGAATTGAACCAATAGCTTTTGTCACCGGAACCATGGTCTTGAACTGAATGTTTAGATTTATCCAATCGTGAGTGACCTTGAACTGTATAGGGCCAGGGCTTGAGAAAGTTATCTGGGCTAACTCCAAAGCTCTGCTGCCTTGGGTTTTCTCATTATTTGTCCAAGTTGATAAATATAAAAATGAAGTAGCAACTCCAAGTCCATAGCTTGTTCTAGCGACGCAAGCACCAACCTCACCTCACCTCACCTCTCTCTGTCTCGAACCCTAAGCTCTCTGTTTGGCTTCCAATGGATTCTGTCCAAACAAACCTTAATGATCCCCAATCTTTTTCTGTGCAAACCCTAAATTCATACAACCAAAACCCTCCTCCGCCTCCATCTCAGACATTCGATTCCGATCCTGTCCTTGAACACAACAACGCCAACAACGGTGCCCTGTCTAATCCCGATGCCCATTCCAATACTATTAACAATACTTCTTCATTTAAACCCGACATCCACAAGCCTCTACTGTCGGAAAATGGGTTAACTAACACCCATAGCGGTACCACAGACAAGGATTATTCTGGCGGGGAAGAGGAGACCACCAGCAGAAGGCGAAGGAGGAGCCGCTGGGACCCGCCCTCAAATTCCAACAACCACCAGACAGGTAATGATGAGTCTGCCTCTGGAACCAAGAAGAGGAAGTCCCGGTGGGCAGATGATGAGCCCAAGCCCGTGATTCAGCTCCCTGATTTTATGAAGGATTTCACTGGAGGTATCCAATTTGACCCTGAGATTCAAGCTTTGAATAGTAGGCTTCTAGAGATTAGTAGGATGCTTCAATCTGGATTGCCTTTGGATGATAGACCTGAGGGAGCTAGGTCTCCTTCGCCTGAACCTATATATGATAATTTGGGAATTAGGATTAACACCAGGGAATACCGGGCAAGAGAGAGATTGACCAAAGAACGACAAGAAATTATATCTCAGATTCTTAAGAAGAATCCTGCGTTTAAGCCACCAGCTGACTATAGGCCACCAAAGCTTCAGAAGAAGCTTTATATACCCATGAAAGAATACCCAGGCTACAATTTTATCGGCTTGATTATTGGGCCTAGAGGGAATACCCAAAAGAGGATGGAGAAGGAAACGGGTGCGAAGATTGTAATTAGGGGTAAAGGTTCCGTGAAAGAAGGTAGGCTGCAGCAGAAGAGAGATTTGAAGCCTGATCCTGCAGAGAACGAGGACTTGCATGTTTTGGTTGAGGCCGAAACACAAGAATCACTTGATGCTGCTGCAGCAATGGTGGAAAAGCTCTTGCAGCCTGTAGATGAAGTATTAAATGAGCATAAGAGGCAACAGTTGAGGGAACTTGCTGCGTTGAATGGAACAATAAGAGATGAAGAGTATTGTAGGTTGTGTGGTGAGCCTGGGCACCGTCAATATGCATGTCCTTCTCGCACCTCAACCTTTAAGAGTGATGTTTTATGTAAGATTTGTGGTGATGGTGGGCATCCAACAATCGATTGTCCAATGAAGGGAACTACAGGGAAGAAAATGGATGATGAATATCAGAATTTCTTGGCTGAGCTAGGTGGTACTGTCCCTGATTCAGCTAACAAGCAAAACTCTTCGTCAGTCAGTTCTGGAAGCAATCCTCCTTGGGCTAGCAGCTCTGGAGCTGCTGGAAGTGCACACCCTGGCTTAGGTTCCAATGCTGTTAAGCCCCCCAAAGAATATGATGATACTAATTTGTACATTGGATACTTGCCTCCTAGTCTTGATGATGATGGTTTGATTAGTTTGTTTTCTGCTTATGGTGATATTGTGATGGCAAAGGTAATCAAGGACCGGGTTACTGGACTGAGTAAAGGGTATGGTTTTGTGAAGTATGCTAGTGTTGACATGGCAAACAATGCTATTAAGGGAATGAATGGTAGTCTTCTAGAGGGAAGAACCATTGCTGTGAGAGTTGCTGGCAAGCCACCACAACCTGCTGTGCCTCCTGGTCCACCCACATTGTCAATGCCCGCTTACCCTGTCTCTAGTCAGCCAGTTGGTGCCTATCCATCACGACAATTTACAACTGGAGGTCCTATTCCTAATGCTGCTCCTGCTAGTTATGCGGGAAATCCAGTTCCATGGGGACCACCAGTTCCTCCTCCTCCCCCTTATGCCCCTTATGCCCCTCCTCCCCCTCCTCCTCCTGGCTCAACCATTTATCCTCCTGTTCATGGTCAGCCTATGCCACCTTATGGTTTGCAATATCCCCCACAAATGCAGACGGTTCCTCCTGGTGTTGCACCTCCACCTCCACCTGTGACTTCTAGTGAAACAGCACAAAGTTTTCCACCAGGAGTGCAATCTGAAAATAGCACGTCTGCCCCAGCTATGCCTGCTAATATCTACGGGAACTCAATGACTGCAATGCCTCCAAATTCACAATCTGCATATCCTACATCTTCTTTAGGTTACTCTTCTTATTACAATGCAGTTCCTCCCCCTCCCCCTCCTCCACTACCTACATCTTCCACAGATAATTCTCAGAGCCTTAGTAATGTCCCTTGGGCTCCAAACCCTCTTTTGACTCCGGCAGCATCCTCTGGAGAGAAAACAACCTATGGTGCAGATACTGAGTATGAGAAGTTCATGGCAGAGATGAAATGATGCAAATTTACACCGTTGATGGTTATATGCGGAGAGGTAATGTGTTAAACGTGTTTTCTTCATCTATGGTCATGTGCTTTTTTCTTATTTTATTTTCATTTTTAACAAACCATCACTTAACTATCTGAATACTTTTAACAGTGCCATGTGGTTCTGGTATGACCATACAAGCCAATTGCTCATCTGTATATATGGCAATGTGTTTTTTTTTTGGTCGCTGCAGTTGCAAAATTTTGGTTACTTATAAGAAAGTTAGAGCCTAAGATTGATAGTGCTTTTCTTTAGTTTACATTCTGTGCATTAAAAAATAAACTGATCTAAAATAAAGAATTCTGTCAGTCCATGATCAGGGTTTGTAATAGGAGTTTTCAACTGATTGTTTCTTATCTTTACATCTTTCATTATTTAACTTTTCTTTTAACCATCCATACCATTTTTTCTTGGTAATCTCATGTGACTTTTATATATTTGAAAAGGAAATAAGTGTTCAAGCCAGTCTTCTTCTAATGACTTAGAATTGTTCGACTTGGAATATTTGGAAAGGAAACAAATATGTGTCATGTTAAAGATTATAGTTTAACATTATAGTGCAGTGATCAGTTATGATATTGCTTGGACCTCACAGTAACTGCATATTTCCTTCGGGAAAATGCCTTCTGCTTTTGGGTTTCGCATATAAATGCTACAGATTTTATCTTCCAAGTCTCCTGTTATTTTATGTTTACATTCTTAACCATTTCCCTTGTTATTATTACATAATTTACAGGACTGATGTTTCTTGGAGCTCTTGTGAACCTGATTTCTTACCTCTTGCCATGACTTTGTTGGAAGTTTGGGACTCACATCTTTAACCTTCCTGTACTGTTATGATATTTGCAGAGACTTGGATACAAGTTCAGTTCATGAGGTTGCATTCTGAAAAGGCCGTTCAAATTTTATTAATATGAAATATTCAATCAACCTGTAGGACTTGGTTTTATGTTCTATGAATTCACATTGGGTTTCTGTTTTTCATCTGATTGCTAGTGTTACTATGGTTCCATTTTGTCAAGCTGTTTTCCACAAATGGTTCCTGACATTTCTTGTTATTATGTTTACTTCTCTCGGGGATTGTTTGACAGCTTTGTCAATTAGTTTAGCATATTATGCTATTTCCTGGTTATAATGCCCTTTATTTGTAAGGTTAAATTTGCCTAGTTGCTGTGCCTGGAAGCTTTCTAGCGTTTGTCGTTTCTGGTTGTTGGAGGTAATTTGTTAATATTAAGGCTGCAGGGTTATGTTCTCTCTATTATATGTATTTGTGTGTGTGTTTTTTCTATGATTCTATTTGTCTTTATATTACACTGATGTATCTTCTAAGTTCAGATCTGGCTGGTGAAAGAAACGACGTCTTTATAGCCACTTGGTTTTTCATTTTGTCTTTTCTGCTTCTTGAGCGGAGAAATAGCTCCCATGATTGCAGTCTGTGTGGGAAAGAGAATGACAAGTGTTTACTCATCAATAGAGGTTGTACATGGTCCAACTTAAAGTTGGATAGTTGTAAATTTAAGAAGTTTGATTTATGCCTTTTGAGTAATCTTTCATCTCTTCATATTTCTTTAAGCATACGACATATTAGGACAAAGAAGAGCAATCTTTGAACTAGTAATACTTCTCTAATAGGTTTTGGTTGTTCTAATTGACTGCTGAAGTTAAATGTTAACACTCTCAATAGCTATTATCTATTGACTGCTTAAGTTAGATGTTACTCTGTCTCTTCATCTTTCTTTAAGTATCCTTGTCCGACAAATGTTATGACATGGTTAAGGGGGGTATGATCTTCCAGATATATGGAAAAACTTAGTAAGGAACACTCATCTTTCGGTGCAGGCAACTTAGGCCATTATGATCCTAGTCATGGCAAATTGACTTTTGGAATCTGTAAAACTTGGTATGGTCTTCAGTGAAGAACTGACATGATGATTATAAAGCTCTGATGAGCTGATTAACTATTATATGATCCACTATACATAACCTTAATGTGTTTTCAACTGTTGGATTGCAGATTTCGTTGCATTTTTTATTTTCTATAATTCCCATGGCAACTATTTTTTTATGTATCAGACCATTTCATTTACTGTGCTACATATATTAGGTTTAACCTGTGTTGGTGTAACCTGACCCAGGATGCTTTTAACATTCATGCACTGCCTCAAAATAAAATAGTGGTATGGTCTTGCTGCAGTTTTTTTTTCTAATGGAGCATAGTATTGCTAGCTCCTTCTCCGTCTTTTAATAATTTAGAATTGTTGGTGATGCATTACTGACCTTATGTTTCTAAAACTTTAGAATTGGTGCCTGGTTTGTAAGGATGAATTTTGATGTCATATATATGAAAAGGTGAATACTATTTCTTATGTACTTGCTTTTCTGGGGAATTCATTGATGATAAAATATTGAGACTGACAGTTCCATTCTGTATCGTTAATTTCACATGTTGGTGTGCTTATATTCCGTGTCTATACTGATTAACCACGTGGGTTTCTTCTTTTGCCTTTTTCTTTTGTGCTTGGTATTTGTGAGGCTGGAGATAGTTTTAAACCAAGATTAATCTGCATATTGCAATGTCTTTTAATTATGGTGAAACTAGTAAACCACCGCTTTGCCTTATCCTGGATTTTTCATTCTGTAATCCTGGTAGGTTAAATACTGAGGCAGACAGCCTCATCCACATTTTTTTTTTGACCACCTTATCTGACCTTGTTATTTTGTTGAGTAAGTTGGTCAGGGTTTGCATGTTTTGAGATAATGGGATGTTTTGCAAGGTATGTGTTGCTGTCAGAAGTTTTTGTGGACTCCAATGAAAGCTTTTTGGTATATCGGCTAGTACTGGCCTAGCTTCATGGTCTTCAATAGAATGAATGGCTTTGTTCCCATTTTGTGTGTAGCGTTAGGAGAGTGTTGGTGTAGTGTGCTTATATAATGGAGTTCAGAATTTTTGTATAATCTGTTAGCTGCTTAGTGGCGCTTCTTGTTGGATCTCCTATATATCAAGTGTCCAGAAGTTGGTTATTGTATATGATATAATTCACAGTTTTTCTCTTAGATGAGTGGAAATCCTTGTGTTTTGTACCTTGGATCTGGTTTTCTGGACAGCATTGAGACAACCTTGAAGTTAATTACACCTGTGGCTCATTCCTTTTATGACGTGCTTTATATTTCCATTATAATCATAGCACAATTTGATGATAATGAGGCTTATATGCCCAAATAAATTGCCAACAATAATTACTTTGCAGGTCTCATATTATTCCTCTGGGTATTTTTTTGCTAGCAGTAAAGATCTTGCCCTAATTGGTGGCAGGAAGGCTGTCTTTGGTCTTTCCTCTGAAAAGCTGGTCCCGAATCCTCATTTGAACATATATGCTTTAGGTGGCTGGTTTATTAACCAATTAAGCCATCCATACGCAACATTTATTTCCTTCTCGGTACATTTTTATTTTTGTTTACTATTATGTTGCTCTGCTCCCCCAATTGTTTTTTTCCCTCTGAAAAGCTGGTCCCGAATCCTCAATTGGGCATGAAATATTGTTTTGGTGTCTATCAAACCAAGTTTTCCTTACGGAACTTTTATCCCCTTTTCGGTATATGTTAACTCTTATTCTTGTTTAACTATAATGTCGTCTGTATTCTAATGGAAAAAATCAAGCAATGCTTTTGTGGCCTGGAAGCGCTTCTAGATTTAAAGATCAGGGTAGTTGAGGTCTTGCGGACCGGTGTTTTGAATTACATTTACAAATACAATAGGCTCAGTTACTTTGGAGTTGATGCCTGGAAAGCTTTAAGGAAAGTAGCACAAGTATGTTTAAATGGAGTCTGGACTATATAGGAGGATCTCCTATCCCTCCCAGTCCTTGAAAAAGTTTTGATGCATTCGATCGTAGTGTGTCTGTCAATCGTTAGTTAAGGACCTTCTAATATCAAATTTCAGATGTGATGCGAGGATGGTTACAACATAAAAATAAAATGCTAATACTATCAAGTATGTATTTTTCTTTAATTTATATGGTTAAAAGAACATCCTAATGTATCATTTTTTATTGTTTAAAAAATAAAATAAAAAAAGAAAGTAGAGAATTCAATTAAAAAAAAAGTCAAACTAGAGAACCTAATTTAAGGTTAGATCTCTATTACTGTTGTGGTTGAAAAGTATTTTTAGAGCAAGAAAAGGTCGAATAGTTTTGTGAAAAAAATGTGTTTATTAATTTTTAGCGTTTTTCATTATTGCTAAAAATAGCGGTTTTTTTAGATATGATAGTTAAGGGTGTTCAATCGGTTAATCGACCCGAAATAACATTAACCGAATTAATCAAATTAATTATATGTTTTTTAACCGAATTAACTGAAATAACATTAACCGAAAATAAAACATTAATTATATGTTTTTAATTTTTGGTTAAAATAAGTATAAAATTAATCCAATTAACGAATTAATCGAATTAACTGAATTAACGAATTATTTATATAAAATTATATTTTTTTATTTTTATTTTTAGTTTTAGATTTTTTATTTATTAAATTATTTGTGATTTTTATGATTGGGTTAAATAATTGGGTTGGGTTGGGTACTTGAGTTAATATATATTGGATTGGGTATTTGAGTTTATGTTGAATTGGGTTTGAGGAAATAGTAGGCTATTTATACATTATAATTTTTTTATTAATTTTTTCGATTAACCGAATTTTTTGGGTTAATCGATAAATTTCGAACCGAATTAATCGTTAACTGAAAACTCAAAAAAAATTTAACCGACCCCCAATAGAATTAATTCGGTTAACCGACTGATTAATCGAATTGATCGATTAATCGAATTTATTCGGTTTTACCCGAATTTTGCACACCCCTAATGATAGTAGAAAAGTAAAAAATTAGTTAAGTTATATGATATTTAAATAATTTAATACAATTATATATGAAGTATAAATTTTAACTTTTAAGTAATTAATAAAATCATTTTAAAATTAATTATATATAAAATATTTTTAAAAAGTTAAATATAATAATAAATAAGATTTAAAAATTTAACTCAATAATAAATGATATTAAATGATTTAATATAATAATACATAAATAAAAATATTTCGATAATTTTCAATTTCAAACAAAAGCTAAAAGCTAAAGACATTTATGCTCCCTTTGGATGCAAAATAAGCCATGGTGAGATGGAATATTGAGAGAGTACTCCTTTTCACTGCATTGTTTGATGTTTGGATAAGTGATGGTGAGCTGCGGTTTAAAATTTCTATTTCACTGTTGGTTTTATTTTGGACTGGAGTTAAAGGTATTAGTAGGAAAGAAAGCACCTGCAGTGAAAAGCTATTTTCTCACTATAACCTTCTTGTTCTTATTCAAGTCCAATAAAAAATATTGTTTGTATTTTCATGATAATAAATAATATTTTAAGTGGATTCTATAAAAATAATTATATAATTAATTAAAATATTTATAATAAAATATATTGTTTGTATTTATATATTTATAAATATCATAAGATACAAGCTGAATCGTTTTATCTGTTGCTGATCAAACATGAGTTAATTCACTTTCCTTCTTTTGTCTTTTGATTATTTCATACTGTTCTAACAGTCAAGAACTTGTGTAGTTGAGTAACTGTGAAGAAAAGTCCGTGATAGTTTTTTTCTTTTTGTATTTAATTTAATCCATTTGGCAATACCTGACTGTTATTTCTTGTTCGCTGCATGTCTAAAGTAGCATAGTTGAACTGGGCTCTAAGCTCTTTGCTATGATATTACCCTCTAACCATCCCATTATTAACCAAAGGTTTTGGCGTCATTAGCCCCGAACTTGTAGTAGCTGTTTAGCTGGAATCATTTGCACAAATATTTCTACGAAATGGAAATGCAACGTTTCTAATCTGATGCAGAAATATTTCATAATTTTTCCTAGTGATTGTCATTGAATTACCGTGCTTTACTGAACTGTCTCATAGTGTTGGCTTAACTTGTAAATTTGCTTTGATGCAATGTTTGAGGATGATCTTTTTGCTTTATTTTGCCTCTCCTGCAGGCCGAAAGTGATATATATTGCAGCTCTCAACTGCAGTGGTGCAATTTTCGGATCACTGCCCATAAGGTTGGTTTGTGAGGCTTCATTGCTTGAGCTTGATGTTTTACATGTTTTTTTGGTTATAAGATTGAAAACTTTCCCTAAAAATTGTGACTATGTTGGCTGTTTCACATGCAGGGTAAGCCCATCAAAGACACCTGTTCGGCCCCGTACTCTTCACCCTGCAATGCAGTTAAACATCCTTGCTTGTGTTCGTTCAATTGGCAATATATTTACCACATACATAGGTACAGCGGCACAATCGATTCAGTGTTAAATATAAAATACCAGTAAGTAATAAAGTCTGATACTATGTGCCAAATTGAGGATTAAATTTTAACTTGGCTGATGTGCATCATTTGAGTTAAAACTTTGAATGTTCAATTACTGGTATGGTTCCACTACGCTACGCGCTGGGTCAATTAATTTTTGGGACCAAATTATAAAGTAACAATTTGAAGATCAAAATATGTTCCAAGTCTATGTTCTCCGTACGTTTTAAAATTATTCGTGTTGGGGGATCGACCCGATTAAATAACGAAGAAGTAAAAATAGTAGAAGAATTTTAGAAATTAAGAAATTGAGCATACAAATTTAACATGAAAATTTTTTTCAAATAGGATAAAAAATTCAGGTAAAAATAATTTTATTATAATGGTAAAAGAACGAAAAATACAAAAGATGGAGATAAAAACTAAACCTTAAGTTCTAATTTCTAATAGGTGTATTTTCTAATGTTCTAAAAGAACTTATTTATAGGCTAATTTTATAGATCAAATAATAATAAAATAATCTAGACTAATTAGAGTTTGATTAAAATAATAAGCAGATTATAATTAGAAGATTAATTTTAAATTTGACTGAAATAAGAATCATACTTAACAAACCTCCACCTTAACTCATGTTACCACAACGCTATCTTTGCTAAAGCACGCCATGGGCCTATCTTGAACTATGCGAGAATTAACCTTCGATTTTTACCTTGCCAAATTAAAACTAATCGAGTTTGATTTTTATGAACACAAGTGCTATGACTTTTTAAAATCTGCATCCAAAGAGAACCTCTCTTCAACGAAATAGTCATATCTTTTTCCCTCCTATGACCAACTTGCCTCCGCTCCAAATGAATTAACTTTAACTCAGTAGCAGACGAGAAACGTCGATTTCACCGATCACTATAGAAACTTCCGAATATAAAGACGCGGTCATTTTACCTTTTAAGAAAATGAGAGCTTTGCGAGATACTTTAATGCCGTTCGACTCGATATTGATTCGCATCCTTTGGAGTCTAAAATATTTAAGGAGATGAGGTTCTTTCATAAATTAGGTACATATTTGACATTTGAGAGTGTCTTAATCGTTCCATCGTGCATCCTAATTCTTCTTTTAGCTCTTTGTATTTTTCAAACATTCGGTGATAGAAAAAGATATCGTTCATTCGTTAATCGTTGTCGAGGTACTATTACATTGATCTTTGTTATTGTTGTATCTTGGGAGGCATTTGACTAACGTTTCTTGAAGTATTGTAGGAGCAGATGAATTTGTCTCAAGGAAGCTGTGTTTCATTGGCCTCAACGTTTTGTAAAATCTCTATTGTTCTTATTTCAATTTTTATTACGGTTTTGTTTGATTTTTGTATTTAAAAATTAATTATAAATCATTTTATTTATATTTTATTTTATATGTGTTTATTTATAATTAATTATATGTTCGCTAACATGTTTTTGTCCAACAATTGCAAACACATAGCAAATCTTGCTCGGGTATCCTTATTAGAAATGGTTTTGGTTACGTGTTATGTTAGAGAACAACCATGCTTGGCAACATACCTTCTCCTTTTATAGCAGAGGCTATGGTTTGCTTTCAGCGGTGTGATGGGTCTACAAATGGATTTGTCGAGAGTGGAAATCAAGGATGATTCCTTCACCTTCATTCGAAAAGCGCAAGCAAGCGAGTTGAAAGGTCAATTTTGGGAGCTTATATACGTAACATTAAGACTATTTGTATCAGGTTCCAGATGTGCCAAAACAAGCAAATGAAGGGGCTCAATTATTGGCTTCTGGGCGATTAAGAAGAGAAGAAGTGTAACACCCCCTACCAGTATTCCGAGCCTAGAATAGGGTACTAGGCATTACCGAACTTAATATGATCAATCATGTAAAAATCAGTCATAAAATTTCTTCTAAATTAAAAACTTTCATACATATGTTTAACGTCCCTTATATGGGCCTATGGGGCCCAAAACATACATTTAGGGTGGTTCGGGACCAAACCGTAAACAATGAAACTTTTACAACACTTAGAAAATTTTCACACTTTGGAGAGTCACACGCCCGTGTTTTCAACCCGTGTAACTCTCTGTTTATAACTTCATCACCCTTGTCAGTCGTACACTTCATATAAATAACAATAAAACGTGTATGGACTCATTTCTCATTAAATTTCTCATATATATACACAATTTCACGTTATGTAATCATACAACATATATCAACCATATCTCGTAATCTAAATATATTTTATAACAACTTATCTTGATTTCATCTTGTTTCATATTTAAGCTTAAATAACCAAAGTATTTGAAATATCATCTTTATGCAAATAGTACACATGAGGTATATAATTCCATAATTATGAATAAACACATTTATCAAATATTTTCCATATTCATATACCAATGTCTCATGTCTCCATATATCAATAACCATCATTTTCATGAATTCGAGTTCAATTTCATAATTATTTGTCTCGTGTTCAATTTATTCCATGTCGGAACTTTATTCATTAACTCATTTGGAATACCAATTCATACGGATAATACACTCAAAGCGTAGAAATATATAATCACAAATGAACTCATTCATCAACCAAGTTTTATGCTTATGTCTCATCAACTCATATTTCCTTATGTCGCATAATTCCATGTAATACTTACCAAACTTCTTCAAATTAGTGAACATCTTGCGGAATTGAGTACTTCGTTTTCTCGATGCCATAGTTCAACTATGGTCTTACACATCTTCACATAATGATGCCATAGCCCAGCTATGGTCTTACACATATTCATATATCGATGCCATAGCCCAGCTATGGTCTCACACGTAATCACATATCACATATCAATGCCATAGCCCAGCTATGGTCTTACACGAATCACATATCTCACTGATGCCATATCCCAGATATGGTCTTATACAGTAGCATATATCACACCGATGCCATATCCTAGATATGGTCTTGTACGGAAATCACTTGTCACTTGTAGCCGAAGCTACCACTATTCACTGATCAGGTAGCCGGTACTGTAACGGCCTAATTTTCAGTGGTGTCGGAAATGGTGATTTGAGATCACTAAATTCGACAAATAAGATTGAACAAGATAGTAATTTAATATTTATGAGTCAAGTAAGAATTTAGAAGAATTTGTGAAATGGTGAAATTAGTGAATTAAAAGAATTTATTAGGTCAAACGGGTCAAAAATGAGGTATCGAGACCTCAAAGTTGAAAATCGAGCTATAAATATTTTTATAAATATTTATGGAGTGCCATTAAGTTAGTATTAAAGTTTCGTTAGAAAATTTTAACGTTTGGATGGCTAATTAATTGAAAAGGATTAAATTGAAAATAGCACAAAATTTGTTAAATTGTGAGTAAATAGCTTAAGTATTTAAAAAGATGGATTTAAAGAGCAATTAGACCCAAAGGTTAATGGCTGGACGGTTTGGGTATGAAATAAGCAAGAAAACAATGTGAACAAGGGGCAAAATTGGAAATAGATAAAAGTTAATAGTTAAATAATGATGTAATTGAAAAATCTAGACATTTTCTTCATAATTTCTCAGCCAAAACGCCATAGAAGGTCTGGAGAAAGCTGTTTTTCATATTTTTACATCATGTGAGTCTAATTCTTGCTTTTTCTTGATAATTTTATGTTTTTATGACTTTTACAATTAGGTCCACTTGTAGAATTCATTAGTTTTTGATTTTATGGGTGAAATTGGAAGTTACCCTGGATGGATAAGGAATTTTATGATGAATTATTATGAAATTTAAGTTCTAATTTCATATTAAGGTGGTTTTATTAAGTGATTTTGATAGGAAATGATATTTAGGACCTAATTGTGAAAAAGTTGTGAATTGAAGGTTGCTGTTGAAATTCAGAATATAAAAGATTTTGAAATAGTTTATAATGATAAAATAAAGTGTTAATTGAGAAAAATTAGTTCAATTGATGGGTGAATTGAGTAGGGACTAAATTGTGAAAACTGTAAATTTTGGGGTAAAAGTGCAATTTCGAAATTTGAACAGCATAAATTGTGAAGTGAAATAGAAATCAAATAAATGCTAATGAGTAGAAATATTTTATATTATAGATCAAGAATCCAAAGAAGAACGAGGAAAAGAAAAAGTTGCGAATAGTCCCAAAATTTCAATATCTTCTACAAATTAGCGGGTAAGTTCATATGGTTGAAATTAGATGTTTATTTGTGAATGATTGAAGTATATAATGTGTTATTATATACGAATTTGTTGTGGGATTGTGTAGATTTTGTTAATGAAAGAATAAATGTGGAAATGCAAATTAGGAAAAACGCAGGATTGAGTAATGCGTTAGTATCGTGACGTGTGATGAATTGACGGATAAGACCATGGTTGTTCCATGGCAAAGTGTGAAATGTAGGTATGGTATCATCCATCTTGAGTTGTGAAATGTAGGTATGGTATTATCCATCTTGAGTGTGAAATGTAGGTATGGTATTATCAAATCCATCTTGAGTTAAGAAATGTAGGTATGGCATTTCCCATACCGAGTTAAAAAATGTAGGTATGGTATTTCAATGAGGAAAACCATACTGAGTTGTGAATCGTGGCATTGAGCAACGACGTACTCAATTTCGTAAGCCGTTTCCTAATTTGATTATAAGAAATAAAGAGAAGTGATCCAAATGGAAGAGATTGAGTAGTTGTTCTTGTTGAGCTCAACTATGTGAATTATTATAACAATGGTTGTGAATCTCAGGAAACTTTAGTAAGTGTTTTGGTATTGTTTGGAAATATTATGTTTGGTAAGCATTACTTTTAACCTATGAACTTACTAAGCTTCAATAAGCTTACTTGTGTGTGTTTAATATTTTTATGTAGATTGACTTGAAGTGAAGTGGGTAGATCGGATCAACACAACAAAGCACACTATCCAGATCAATTCTGGTAGCTTTTGTTTTAAGTTTGAAGATTTATATGGCATGTATAGAGTTTGAATGAATTGAAGTAAAGATGTTATAAACTAGTTAACAATATTTGTACTAAAATAGTTTTGGTAAGTAGCAGTAGTTTGACTTTGAAAAATCACTAAAAATAGTAGAAATGGAATTAAATAATGAATAAATTATGGAATCGAATCTCGATGAGTCTATTTTCATATGGAAGAAGCAAAACAGGTATATGAGCTATATTTTATGAGATGTTTAAATTTTTGTGAAACAGGGCCAGAGCGATTTCTGGATCCCCTGTTCTGACTTTGGAAATTCACCATAAATTTTACAAAGATAATTAGAAGCCATACTTTATATGTACAGATTCCTTATTGAGTCTAGTTTTATTAGAGACAAACGGCATAGTCATTGAAGCTCTGTACAGAGAGATATCTGATTCGTAATACACAAAGGTCAGAGTAGTCAAACCCTGAAACAGGGGAGATTTTAAATAATAAACTGTACTAATTGGCTTGACCAAAAATTCTAGAAAAAAATTGGTAAGTAGATATATGAGTATAAATTCAGAGAAAATTTACGGATTTGGATTTCGAGTTTTATAACTCGAGATATGAATTATTTAGCAACTATGACACAGTTGGACAGCTTGTCTAGAAAGTGTGATATAAATTGTTTGAATTTGTTTAAGTGCTCAAATAAGTTTAGTAATGCCTCGTGCTCGACTCCGGCGACGGTCTCGGGTAAAGGGGGCGTTACAGGTACTACCACTTTTCACTGATCAGGTAGCCGGAGCTACCACTTTTCACTGATTAGGTAGCCGGAGCTACCACTTTTCATTGATCAGGTAGCTGAAGCTACCACTTTTCACTTGTCATTTGTCATTGATCAGATAAGTGTAGCCGAAGCTATCACTTATCACTTTCACTTTTCCTTGATCAGATAAGTGTAGCCGAAGCTATCACTTATCACTTGTTGCCATGGTCCAACCATGGTCTTTTCCTTCAATTCATCTTGTCACTGAACTGAAATGCTCAATTTGATCATTTATTCAATTTTCATGCTTTTACATTATTCACGATTTTATCATCAATACATATGAAATAACACATCATGAAATTCATAAAATTAACAAATAATCACTAAAATTTTAGCCACATAAACTCACAAGTTCAATTTTTATATCATAATGATAATCATAATTTCATAATAAATATTCCAAATAAATTATTATATCATTTCTAATTCAAAATTTATCGATTATAATCGGGCATGTGATCAATTTATACACGAGTCATTCATATATATATATATATATGTATATTTTTCCTCCTCCTTCTCTCCATCCACATCCTTAGTATAAACAACACACTTGTAGGTAACATTATCCATAATTTTCACTATCTACTTATGTGAATATTCAAGCTGTCCATCTGTGTCATAGTCACTAAATTATTTTTATCTTGAGCTACAGAACTCAAAATTAAGATTCATAAATTTTCCCAGAAACTAGACTCATATGTCTTCTTACCATAAAAATTTCATAATTTTGGTTGGGCCAATTAATACAGTTTATTCATTGAAGTCTCCCCTGTTCTGCTGTCTGACAGCTCTGACCCTTCTTCACTAAAAATTAATTATCTTCTTGTACAGGATTCAAATGATGTCCTCGCTTATTTCTCTTGAAAATAGACTTATTCAGGATTCTAAACATATAAATTTAATTCCATAATTATTTTTATCCAATTTTTTATTATTTTACAAAGTCAGAACAGGGGAACCCGAAATCATTCTGACTTTGTCTCATAAAATTCATCATATCTCATGATTTACAATTCTATTGCTTACATCATTTCTTCTATAAGAAACTAGACTCAATAAGCTTTAATTTCATATTTTATTCATCCTATAATTCCATTTATAAAATTTTTGGTGATTTTTCAAAGTTAGACTACTACTGCTGTCCAAAACAGTTTTAGTGTAAAATGTTGATTTCTATTTTACCCCAAATTTCACAATTCATACAATTCAGTCCTTGCTCTTAACCCCTCAATTAGGATAATTTTCTCAATTAATACTTTTCCTAGACACTATAAGTTATTTCATAACTATTGAAATTCATAATTTCCACATAAAACTCTAACTTCAAACTCTTTTACAATTAGGTCCCAAACATTCACTTTCTATTCAACTCTTTCAAAAAAATCAGCATATAAACAATTTGAAGCTCTAATTACATGCCAAATCATCATATACTTCCAGCACATATTCATATCAACTTTCAATTTCTTTCATAGAATCAAAAACTAATGAAGTCAACAAGTGGACCTAGTTGTAAAAATCATAAAAACACAAAAATTTCAAGAAATAATCAAGAATTGAACTTAATTGAAGTAAAAATATGAAAAACCAGCTTAAGGGAACTCTTCCATGGCATTTTTTCTGATGAGAATGCATAAAAATAAAGAGAAATCTAGATAATTTCACTTTAGTCCTAGCTTTATTAAGTAAATTTTGCAATTTTCTAAATTTTCCCTTAATTCTCCTTATTTTCTTGCTGATTTCATGCTCTTGCCGTCCAGCCCAAATATACCTTGGGTCTATTTACCTTTTAAACCCTCTTCTTTTATCATTTAAGCTATTTAATCATTTCCCACAATTTTACATTTGATACAATTTAGTCCTTTTTGTTCAATTAACTATCAGAACTTTAAAATTTCTTGATGAAACTTTAATACTAACTTATTAATACTCCATAAATATTTATAAAAATATTTATGGCTCGATTTAAAATTTCTGAGGTCTCGATACCTCGTTTTCGATTCTAATTATTTTAGTATTTATTTTAGTACACTATTCACTATTTCAAAATTTTTCCTAACTTCACATTTAACTTATACTCACTAAATTAATAATATTTCCTACTCATTTGTCGGATTTAGTAATCTCAAATCACTGTTCGACACCATCAATTGAAAATTTTTTCACATTCTTAACAATCTACATGGATATCGTTATCACTTGTTTTTGTTTATACATGAATAGTACACAAGCAAGAGTCAAGGTGCTAGATTGTTAAGTCATCAAAACTTGCTCTTTCAAAAATTTGGTGGTTTTAATTATGTTAATTTAGATTAGAAATGTAAACCTAAAATAAGAAATTTTGCTTGATAAAAAGGAGTGGCCAAAACCTTAAGATTTTGGAGGTCAAAATATTAAAAATCGTCACAACTTGCTTAGACTTTCAAAGTTTTTTTGTTTTAAGTCGGCTACTTTGGGAGCTTGGTTCTTTTACCACAAAACACTATTCGGCTTAAAAAACATACCAATGGATAGATCGCATTTAATATAATAAAAACCATCTCATGTTTGGCTATAATAAGCAATAATAGATGGTTTTAGAAAGCCTTTAATTTAGTTATTAAAATACGTTGAAAGCCTTAAATTTGGGATTTTAACTTCGATCTCAATTTAGGGTTTTGGTTTGGGGTTTTAAATTTGAATTTGATTCAGGGATTCAATTTCAATTTTGGTTCGAGGATTTTGTTTGAGGACATTTCGGTTGTTCGGTAATCTCTCGAGTAACTAAACAAGTGTTAAAATTCTACAATTTTGTAATATATATATAAATATGAAATATCAACAAAAAAATTCAAAAGTAATTTAATATGTTTTTTTACATTAACAAAACATAATTTTCCAAACAATAATATTAAATTGAAATAAAATAAAAAAAATTTGTATTCTATATTTCAAAATATCCAAGACTTTTTGGCTCATTTTAAGTTACAACTTGCTTAGAATTTCAAAGTTTTTTTTTGTTTCAAGTAGTCTACTTTGGGAGCTTGGTTCTTTTACCACATAACAAAATTTGGCTTGGAAAACATACCAATGGATAGATCACATTTCATACAATAGAAATCATCTCATGTTCACCTAGAATGAGCAACAATAGAATGTTTCAGAATGCCTTAAATTTAGTTACCCGAATATGTTCCTAGAATTTGGATTTTGACTTGGATTTTAATTTAGGGTTTTAGTTTGGGGTTTTAGATTTATATTCAAATTAGGGATTCGATTTCAGTTTTGGTTGGGGGTTTCTGTTCGAAGGTGTTTCAGTTGTTCGGTAACCTCTCGAGTAACTAAACAAGTAAGAGATTGACGGGAAAGTCATATCAGTCAACATCGAAGAAATCAAAATAAATCATGACCGTTCACAAATTCTATCATTGGAAAACAACATTCTGAAATAATTGTTTCCGACTCCACTGACTTTCGAGCCATTACACCGTTACTACCCCAAAACTGTAGAGTTTTTAAATCTCCAACGACTGGAATGAAAGAGTTATTTATTATAATCTTAATAAATAAAAGTAACTTTTTCTCTTTTCATTTATTATTTTTCATGTATCTGCTACGTTTTTAGATTTTTTTTTAAAAGTTTTTCTATTTAAAAAAGCAAAATTTATAAGAGAGTTTTCTCTGGCAACGATGACATCAGTTACTCAGACATAATGAAGAAAAAGTTGAGTTGTTCACTTGTCTAAATAATCCTTTCAAACTTTCATTTATTACAAATTGAAACTAAATAAAAAAAAAACAAAAGTAAAGGAGACTGACACAATTAAGCAAGCGGACCCAAGTTTACTTCTATATTGGACTCTAACAAGACCTTTGAGCTTTGAAATCTATTTTCTTTAATAATATATTTACTAATTAAATAATGTTTGAAAACTAAGTGAGAAAGAAAAAGTGGAATGGAACAATCGGTGCAATTTTGTCCTATGTTCTTTTCTTCTTTTCCTTTTTCTTATATAAAAAATTTTCTTTCCTAAATTTTTTTGCAACATTGATCTAGATAGCCTTATCTTGTACAGGGGCTTTTCAGCTTTCCATGCTTTAATTGCAGCATGGGCTTCTCTCTACCTCCTACTATTCTCGAGATCTTTTGGCGAGAATTCGGTAATGACTTGATTGTTAATAGAAGCTCTATTATATCGAACATGATCTTAAGGGTAAGCTACAATTTGATCAATATGTGAACTGATTATCGGGTTTATTCTTTTCCTTTGATTAACATATTGTTGAGTCCGAGTTCACTTATGGACGGGTTACATGGTAGCTTGGCTACATATATGGCACTTATGTGCAAACTTTCCATGTATCCAAATTATATTCGATGTGTTCAACGGGTAAAATTCTACTCAAATGGAGGAATACTCAAGATGAAAGGGGCGTATTGGTAAGTGTTGTGAAATGGATACTTTGAACAGGTATGTACTTAACCTCGGGTTGAAAACTCGATATAACAACAATATGGTAAGATGGTAAATGAAAATGTGATATGAATATCTCGATGATGATTATGCAAATGATGTTTTATGTTTGCTTATATAGTTGTGTTACTTGCTATTTGCATGTGAACTTACTAAGCATTTATGCTTACTCCCTCCTTTTCATTCCTTGTAGTTTTGACAAGCTAGCTCAGAAATCGGGAATGGTCGGAGGCTCGCTCACACTATCCGTGTATCATCTTGGCATAATGGCTTGTATATTTTGAGTATGGCATGTATAGCATTATAATCATTTTGTGTATATGGTCTTATGATATGGTTATTGAGTGGTATAGAAACCCTTGGTAATGATTAGCCATTGGAATGGCTAATCATGATCATATTGGTGTTATGTATGCTAAATTGCTAGCTAATCCATGGAAACCATGAAATAGGTAAAATTTACCATAAAATAGATTCAGACAGCAGCAGTGACGTGAGTTTGAAAAATCATTAAAAATAGTAGAGATATAATTAGATGATGAATAAAATATGGAATTGAAGAATTATGAGTCTATTTTCATATGGATGGAACAAAACAGGTATATGAGTTATATTTTATGAGATGCTTAAATTTTTGTGAAACAGGGCCAGAGCGATTTCTGGATTCCCTGTTCTGACTTTAAAATTCATCATAAATTTTACAAAAACAATTAGAAGTCATGCTTTATATGTACAGATTCCTTATTGAGTCTAGTTTTATTAGAAACAAACAGCATAGTCATTGAAACTCTGTACAGGGAGATATCTAATTCGTAATACACAGAGGTTAGAGAAGTTGAACCCTGAAACAGGGGAGACTTTAACTAATAAACTGTACTAATTGGCTCGACCAAAAATTCTAGAACAAAATTAATAAATAGATATTGAGTCTAGTTTCAGGAAAAATTTACGGAATTGGATTTCGAGTTTCAGAACTCGAGATATGAATTTTTAAGCGACTGTGACGTAGATTGCTAGCTTGACTGGAAATTTTAAAAATAAATTGTTTGAGCTGTTTAAGTAATGAATTAAGTCTGTTAACTCCTCGTTTTCGACTCTGGCAACGGTCTCGGGTACGGGGCGTTACATAATCCTTTCAATATAACTTCAATTTAGCACCAAATCATACCATATCAACCTATTCAATTATAAGTCATTTATCCAACCAATTAGCCATTCAACAGTTAACTTCCAATCTATGTTAATCTATCTTTAATCATACTAGTTTAAGTTCCATATAACGACCCATATTTCACGGGCACCGGAAAAGTGAATTTAGGGCCTCCGTCTTAGGAAAATGAGTCCGTAAATATTTATTAAAAATATTTACGAAGTTAGTTATGGGTTGAACTAGATTTTGATTAGGTGAATTTAGTTTAATTAGAAATAATTATTAAAAGGATTAAATTGAATAGAGTGTAAAAGATTAATTATAAAATAGAAAAAATGACAATGGACTAAATTAGTAATTAAACCAAATTAGTGAAATTTGTAAGATAGAGAATAAATACATGTGTATTTAAATTATTAGTACAAATGTATGTTATATATATATTTACTTATTTATTAAGTAAAAGATATTTACTTATTATTATTATTATTATATTTTATCTATTAATTGAGATAGTGACAATTGTATGGTGATAAATAACACATGTAACATGTGTACATGTGTGTATAAATACAAATGTATTATTTTATTTGCTATTATATAGATATTTTATAATTAAATATTAATTAAGTAAATAAATTGAAATAAAGAAACAAAAGAAAAAGTATAGAAAGTTACAGAGAAAGAAACGTGAAAGAGAGAAAGAAAGAAGAAAAGAAAAAGAAAAAGGGAAAATTGAAGGTTAAGGGCTTAAAGCTTGATTGGTAAGTTGATTTAGTTCTTTTTTTGATTTTTATGTGTATGGAATCCTAATTCAAAGTTCTACATGTATGAGGTTAATATGAAGAAACATAATGAATTTTTAGATGTTTATTTAGATGAATAATTTGAGGATTTATGTGTTAATTTGATAGAAATTTAAGTTAGAAGTGAAAAATGAGTGAATTGTTAAAAGATTTTTAAGTTAGGTTTAAGTAGGGACTAAATTTAAAGGAGCTCAAAAGTTATGTTTTATGATGAATTTTATGAGCTAGAATTTATTAATGAGATGATTAAATGAAAATATGAAGATTAAGTTAAAGAAAAAGATTGGTTATGGAAAAAGGACGAAATTGGAATTTTTGTAAAAGTTTGATAGAAAGTGAAAATGTGATTTATGAGTTAGTGTATTGATAAATTTTAATTGTATAATTGTTCGTAGCTAACATAGCACCGCATAACTGTCGTTGAATGAGAAGGAAAGGAAAAAGTGATCGAGGAATAGCTCGAGAAAAATATCGGTTTGTATTATCATAATTCAAGTTATTTCTTATAAAATGTTTAATTTTAATATATGTGTATGGAATTTGAGCGTGAGGTAAGTAGTGATATTTGAATTGGATTTGATTGATGAATGTATACATGTGTGAAATTGAATTGTATAATGATTTGTGGTGAATTTGAAATTGTGATTGAATTGTTATTGCGATGATTTGAATTGAATGATTACGATCAACTGAAAGTGAAAGTGATATGAATATGTGATTTTGATACCCTATTAACTAGTCGGGCTAGGGTGGATATAGTTGACATGCCATAGGATAGGAAGAGTTCGGGGATACTTGACTTGGTCGATGAGACACTTGTGTGTCATTATTACTTGGATAGATTCGATAAGGCGTTGGTCGCCACTTTGCTTTAGCTTAGCCGATGAGGCGTTGGTCGTTATTTATTTGCTTGAACTATCCGATGAGGCGTTGGTCTCCATTCGGTGTGTTTGGTTGGATCCGTGTATCCGCCAAAGTCCGAGTCATGTTAATAGAGAAAATAAGTGAAATAATAAAATCAAATGAATTAGATTAATCGAGCTATCGAATAAAATGAGAAAGTGATATTGTAAGATGTAATGTGAGATGAAATTTGTAAAGAGATTGAAGGCATGAACCAAAGAATATTCATGAAGTATTCATGAAGTGTTTATATTTGAAATGTGAATTGAATAATTATATGTGGTTGAGAGATGAATCAAAGGTTCATGAGTTATTTGAAATCTCATTGATGATTTATTGGATCCATCATTGGAAATGATATAATGGAAATATGATAGTTTGGTATGAATTTATATGTATGATTTGTATGTATGATTTACTAATTATCTATGTATGTTATGATATTTTATTGTTGTTATAATTTGACTTATGATAAAACCCTGAGTATTTCCAATACTCGTGTCACGATTGTTTCCGTCTGTGAGTTAGGTAAAGTTGAAGTTCAGTCAAGCATCCGAGTCAATCCCGACCTCAGTTCAATTTTGGTGATGCACCTATCTTTTAGAAATGTGGCATGTACTAGGTTTGGTGTTTGTCACTTGTAAATCTTTATATTTTGAATGTAAATGTAGTGCATAATCCTTAAGAGGTAATGAAATGAATGAATGAGAATTTGCTAAGTTTGAAAGGTTTGATGAATGTTATTTGATCAAGATTTATAAGTAAATGTTTTAGGCATGAATTAGGTGTGTTTAGTATGTGAAAATAGCTTTAAAATGGTAAAAAATTATGTTTTCACACGGCCAAGTCACATGGGCGTGTGCCCAGGCCATGTGGAAAAGTCAGAATTGGCCATAGGTTAGTTCCACGGCCGTGTGAATAAGTCAGAATCTGCCTACGGGTAGGCCACATGGGCATGTTCCAGGCCACACGGGGGTGTCCCAGGCCACACGGGCATGTGCCCCTATCTTTAAGGAAAAATTTCTAAAGTTGTCAGTTTAGTTCGAATCACTTTTAAAACATATATTGGGCCCCGTAGGAACCATATTAATTACTTTAAGATAAAATTTGATAAGAATTGATCGGAATGTAAAACTTATGACTTCGGTTTTGTATAAATGTTAGTGTATAAGTCCGTAATGCCTCATAGCCCTATTAGGTGACGGCTTGAGGTTAGGGGTGTTACATTCCATGCATAACTCAACCATAACTTGCGAACAAGCATTGCCAATGTCATGCAATATAAAGGTTTCAAGCTAAAACTATCATTTCAAGTTAACATATATAAACATCTATATGCATGCCACAAAATCGAACTTTAAGCGATTGAAAAGCTCTTGATTCAAAAATGGGATAGTGTGAGCTGTTGGAAGATCCGCTTTGCACATTTCGCAAAGTGACAATCTACAAGGAAAAGGGAAACAACAGGGTAAGCATATTGTATGCTTAATAAGTTCATAGGCATTAAACAAAAATTTACCTCATTTTGAATTTAAACATAACAAGCTACTTAGCTTGGCAAAGTTTGCCTAAACATGGCAAATCACATATCATCAAGGTGAGTTTACATATAACCACATCATATAGTAATTCAAACATATATAAAACCAATTCACTTAAAATCAATATTTCAATACCATTCTCGTAATCAAATCAACATTTAACCAATTAGATATTAGCTTATACCATTCCAATGCCATTTTCACTTTTCATTAATCATTTAGTCGATGAACTCAAGTAAACATATTCAAATACGGATAACTACACTATACCGGATTACTTGTTTGAGCATTAACTACACTACACCAAGGCACTAAAGTGCAAAGCACATGAAGCAATTATACGTATAATCGTATAACAACACATCACTCCATCACATCGGGGTCTCCGTAGAGGCATATAAAACTCGATGATCCACAACAAATGTTGAATCTCGATATAATTTGTAATAATCTTATTATAAATGGTAAGCAATATTGCGAGGAATATACATAATTTTTACATGATTCTTTATTTAATTCTACTATCTTGTTATATTTTCATGATTGATTTTTTATCTGGTGGTATCTCAACACTCATGAATAAGAAAGAATAAGAAGTTATAATAGATTATTTTTTATTTAATGTACAATATTTTTACATTATTGAGGAAAATTGTGGATGATGATGCAATTGTTATTAAATTATATATACTAGGAATAAGTAAATTATTAGTTTTACGTTTATTTATTGACTTTATGTGTGTTATTATTTAAATTATTAACTTTTTTTTAAATCATACCGTTCATTTTTAAATATTTCTTAAATCTTTAAGTAATTATTACATATTTTAACTTATAATTATAATATATTAACTTTTTTTAATTCATGTATTACACGAGAATATAAACTAATATAAATTTATTAGAAAATGAAATTTCACATCATTATATTTGTTGAAAGCAAATAAATCAGGATATTACAGTTACGAGTCAAAGAAATTGTGTTTAATTTACTCTTAAATCTTAAACATTAAAAGCAAAACTTAGATCATTTTGACCAAATTTTACGCAATGTTAAAAATCCATACTGAGTGTTATTTATAGCTTTATTAAGAAGAACGAACCGGGCTTTTAGCAAAGATAATTTGATTAAATTAAACAATCATTCTGTCTTGAAGGTAATCTAACTTTAATATTAATAAAAAATAACTTTAAAACCAAGTTTGCCCTGGTATAATACAACAAGTTAAATCTCTACCTCTTAAAGAATATTCTAAAATGAAATTTGGATAAGTTTTGACTGTTCTATACAGAAAATGAAATCTTGCCATGTTCATGATTTAAATTCGCCAAAAAAACAATAAAAGCGGCTAAAATTCTTGCAGGAGACCTTGGTTTAAAGAGAAAAACAAGGGTTTGGTTTTCACTTGTCAATATTATATATATATTCTTAATATAACCCAAATAAATGTTTTTGTGCCTCGCAAGACGGAGAGGGGGGAATAAATTTAAGGAAAAGATCAAAAGAGATTATGGTGAAAGAAGCAGGAGAAAGTGCTCTCATTGTGGACACAATGGCCATAATTCGAGAACTTGTTATGTTCACAATTCGAGATGTTGTAACGGAAAAGGAGGGTGTGTCAAGCTTTTCGGTGTTAAGATAGGTGCAATGTATCAAAAGCAAGAGAATGTAATGAAGAAAAGTTTTAGCATGGGAAATCTGCAATCTCATGCAGAAAACAACAACGATGATGATGGGTATTTTTCTGATGGCCAGATTCAGTCTAAGAAACACAAAGCCTCCCATGAAAGAAAAAGAGGTATCCTTTCTTTCTTTCTTAATTTGTTGATTTAATATAATCACTTGGATAAATAGGAGATTTCTTATATGTGAAACGTGGCTGCTATTGATTGAATAAACAAGTGGCTAATCTGGGAAAAAGGGTTTACTCCATGTGGGAATTATTATTGTGCCTTTTGCTTAGGAAGCCATGGACTGAAGAGGAGCATAGAACCTTCTTGGCAGGTTTGAGAAAGCTGGGGAAAGGTGACTGGAGAGGAATTTCAAAGAATTTCGTTCCACTAGGACCCCAACGCAAGTTGCAAGCCATGCACAAAAGTATTTTCTCAGGCAGGCTGGGACTGATAAGAAGAAACGCAGACCAAGCCTTTTTGACATGGAATTTCAAGAATTCGGATCCGTAAGATATTGTCTTAATTAATCCCCTCTTTCACTTATGATTATCAAGTAGCCGGTTCTTTCATGTACATGACACTACTAGATATATACAGTTGATTATCGTTTGTATATTAATTAACAGAGTGCAAGTCCTTCGGATTCCCCTTCAGAGGAAACCACTAGAAGTTCACCTCAGACCGCCAAACCATTTCCACATCATTGCTTGGATGATCGTCCAATCAGATCCTTGACTGAATCTCATAGTTTTCCCACATATTATTATCTCGGGACTACTCAACCCATGGTAAGGGCCTATTCTTGCCAATTCCATCGGAATGCTGCCAATCTAATGGATGATGTTTTTAACAGGCACCAGAAGCGAAACTGATGGCTTTTTTACCATTTATGCATGCAAATGCAATGAATCATGCAGCACCACGTTACATAAACACTAAGGCCCTTGTAAATGTAGCTGCTCATCCCTCTGGTATCCCTTCCCCAAGGTCAGTTCACCACAGCATGTTTCGAGCTGGCCCTAGTGCCTCTTCCACGGAAAAAGATGTTTTGGAGCTTAAGATCGGCCCCCCTCAATCACCTAAAAATGCTATAATTCTTCCATCTCACGCATCCATCAGGGTGATTTGAATAAAGTAAAACAAGAAAGAAATGGTCATTTTGGCACCAAGCTGATCAGCAGAATTAGAACTAAATTCACCAACACTTCTTTCATCATAATCTTTAGATCTTTTTGCATGCGATCGATTTTCACGACTTGTCATGTTTAACCTCTTTTCAGTGTCAAAAACATAAAATAAAATTACGAATTAAACATTGTACGTGGAGATATTACCATAATCATCTGTATATTTAAAAAAAAAAACGTATTTCTCTTTCAACTTTGCCCAAGCAAATACATATGAAGAATAAAGTACTACCATCAAACAACAGAATTCTGTACAGGCCATTAATAATCTGCAAATTAATGAAATAAACTTTCATAACAGCTTTCGAATTACCACTGCTTCTTAAGATAAGCTCCCCTATAGTCGAATGCCAACTTCAATTGCAACTGCAAATGCCCGTTTAGATGAATCTCTTTTTCTTTACCCAGGCTGTTACACTTTGTTTCCAACCAGAAGCTTTTCACATTCTCACTTGCATAACGATCAATGTCAAAACCATTTTTTTGAAAGCGGAATCGACTTGATTTTGAAAACGAAATTTAAAAAGGAGTCGCCACCGATCTTGATTTGGTGTGATCGGGTCACCTTTATTTTAATAAAACAATTTTAGTTTACTAAAAGCGGCATTTTGGTCTCTGAAATCCAAGAGAACGAGTTCGAGTCGGTTACGTGCGAGGAAGGATTAGCACCCTCGACACGCCCAAAAATTGGTACCAAATTGACTAATTAGTGTCTAAATGTTGAAAATTGAAAATCGAGAATGGATTTGGAATACGATCTTCTCTTGTTAATATTGATTTTAAAATCTTTGAACTAGCTCAAAACAATTTGTTTAGAGATTTCCTTATCTCGAGATATCGGAGTATCACATCCCGTAAGTTAGGACACAATACCATGAATTCGAGCACAAGGTTGTCTTCTAATTTAAGCGAGAATTTCATGTGTTTTAAAACTCGAAAAGGATATTTTTCTATTTAGAAATAACGAGAAAATCGAAACCCGTAAGTTAGGGCACAATTCCTCGATATCTCAAAATGCATAACATTGCCTTATTTGAAAATTTTCATTTTTGAATAGTAGCGAATGTAATATTTAAACAACAAGTGTTATTTATTTAGGTTAAAATAAGGTGATTTATTGGATAAATGTAGCGAAATTTAATTCATAAGGCGATAATGAAAAAAAATGATGCATACATGAATAAAGTATTACATAAGCAAATGACA
>NW_026440447.1:0-31945 GCF_025698485.1 Gossypium arboreum
AATTGGGCCTTTCAAATAAGTTTTAGTTGATCGAAACTTTTTGGCATTTCTCTCCATTCGAACTTAACATCCTTTTGGGTAACCGTCATGGGTGCTATCGTTGAAGCCTTTACAAATCGTCGGTAATAAAAAGCCCCAAAAGCTCAAACCTTAGTAATATTTCTGGGAGGCTTCCAATTAAGTATGGCTGAAATTTTATTGAATTAATCGAATACCGTCGAATACCATATGACCCAAAAGCTAACCTCTTAACGAACTCACCTTCTTAACTTAATATAATTGCTTATCCCGTAAATTTGCGGCACTAACGCGGTGTTACATGTTCGGTCTCATTTCTTGAATAGACCAAAATGTCATCAATGAACCCGACTACGAATCGATCCACATATGGTTAAGATCCGATTCATTAAATCCATAAATCTGCAAGGGTATTAGTGAGCCCAAGCGGCATCACTAGGAACTCATAGTGACCATATCTGTTACGGGCGCTTGGGTGCGTGAATCCGGATTAAATTGATAATCGATCTCAAATCTATTTTCGAGAACAGAGGCTCCTTGGTTGATCGAACAAGTCATCAATACGGAACGGATATTTGTTCTTTATCGCGCTTTATTAAGGGGCGATAGTCGATGCTAGCATGGTTCCATCCTTCTTCTTCACGAACAATCTTGGCGCACCCAAAGGGAAAAAACTGGGCGAGCAAAACCTCTATCCACCAATTCTTGGAGCTTTCAACTCCTTTAATTGTTGGTGCCATACGACACGGAGCTATCGAAATTGGATTGGTACGGTACCAATTCGATGCCAAATTCTATTTCCACAGTGGTAAACCCGCAATTCTTCGGAAAACATCCGGGTATTCACAAACCACGAGCGTTGGGTTTCTTTTCGATTCCTTGTCATCGAACGACTGAATTAACCGCCCTTTTCTTACATATTCAAGGGAACATCCCGATATTACGGTGGCCCCCTTTAAGTCGTGACTCAACCCGAATTATTTCATTATTCGCATCAAATCGATAGTCTTGCTCTTGCAATTTACAACCGCATCGTGCATGGTCAACCAATCAAACCAAGAATAACGTCGAACTCATCGAGCGGCAAAAGTATCAAGTCGGGGAAAACAAGAACCTCGAACCTAGGGGACTTTTCTTGCACACTTTGTTACAAGCATAATGACCCAAGGGTTTGACACCCGAATTACAAACTCAAGGAGACTCAATGGGCAAAGTCTTCGGATGCTGGTTTCATATATATGAATGAGTAGAACGGTCAATCAAAGCAATCACATTTTATTGAAAAGAGGAAAATGGTAATAACATCCGGGAGGCGCATCCCGGCGTGGATGGATAAGTCCTAGCGAAACGAGCCCGATCGATCCTCTCCCCCTTTGACATTGCCCATATTTCTAGGTGGCCTACCTCGGCGTGGTAGCCCGGGTTTCCTCGACTTACTTCTGCATCCTCGGGCAATCCTTCATAAAGTGGTCGGCGATCCACACTTATAGCGGGCGATCCGAAACCAACACTCCCTGCCATTTGCCACAATGTGGACACTCCGCCCTCTCCGGGATCATTTCCCCGGTCGAGGTGACTCGTGTGGTCCGGAATCGTCGCGTCTCGTCTGAAAAGCCCGGCCCCTGACCGGCTCACATCATCCGAAATCTCTTGATGCTTGTTGAAGAGACTTTCCGAGACCTCTTGAATTCTCCGTTCCCTCACTTTTGTTTCTCCTTTCTAAGCTCTTGACTTTACAAGCTAAGCTCAACAAGTACTACGAACTCCGTATCTAGAATGCCAACAAACATCCTTATATCATCATTCACCCATCCTCGGCGTTTACAATAATATTGGAGAAATCATTCCGCTTGGCTAAGCCTCACAAACTTTGTTCGTGATGGTAGGGACATAGAACCTTGCTTAAGATCAAGAAATTCCCTCGCTTTTTCGATGAATCTCGGGATATACTTTTTTAACTTTCGGTTTGAAAGAATTCCCAAGTCACTTGCTCTCTAGGCACCAAAGTGTACTCCACCAAAGTAGGGGACTCACGTAGCAAAGAGATGGTACACTTTAAGCACTCCGTTTAAGGATAGCTCATCGAGCACCGGGATAGTGTTATCAACCAAAATTCAGCTCTCGGCATCATCATCATCAGCCTTAAATTCATGGTGTTTTAATCCTATCGGGGGCTTACTTGATTATTTGGTCGTCCGGAGGTATTTAGGTCTTGGGGTTGCATTTGTCGGGAATGGAGGTTGTGGAAAAGTGTTGGTTGAATGTATTGATTAAACCATTCGTTCATCACACTATAAAAGGCTTGCCTAGCCTCGTCATTAGGATTTTGGCCATAGGTTGAGATCCCGGGTGTCCTTCTTGGGAAGCGACACTCTCCACATCATCCTTCGCTTCGGTTGGGATCGAGATCCATTGCTATAAACAAACACAAAGTCAAATTTAAATCACCACACTTCGATTCATCATTTAATGGCATGTTATAGACCCCAAAACATCGCGGTAGTCCTAGAATCGACTAAACCGTGGCTCGATACCAATAAAATTGTAACAGAACCCGAGACCATCGGTTTGGACACGAGGGTTAACAAGCCAAGTTCACTTGTTTTGCCCATCCATTTGACATTTCCAGTCAGGCTGGAAAACTGCGTCACTTGCCTTAAAATCATATCTCAAGTTTCAAAACTCGAAACTGGTTTCGTAAATTTTCCTGAATTTAGACTTAATATCCATCCATGGATTTATTTCTAGAATTTTTGTCGGGCCAATTGGTACAGTTTATTGGTTAAAGTCACCCATGTTACAGGGATCGACTGCTCTGACCTTCGCGCGGTATAACTTGAATATCTCTCTGTACAGGGCTTTAATGCTGGTTCCGTTTGTTTCTAATGAAACTAGACTCAAAATGGAATCTGTACATATAAGGTATGTCTCTAATTATTTTTGGATAATTTATAGTAAATTTTTAAAGTTGCGACAGGAACCCAGAAACCGTTCTGGCCCTGTCTCACAATAGCTTTAATATCTCTTAACATGTAACTCCTATGACCATTTCGTTTCTTCCATATGAAAATAGACTCATCAAGGTTCATTTACATAGCTTATTCACTATTTAATTCTATTCCTACAATTTTGGTGATTTTCACATTCACGTCACTGCAGCTGGCAGCATCTGTTTTAAGGTAGGTCTTACCTTTTTGGTAGTCTCCATGAACCAACTAGTCTTGCCATACATAGGTTCATATATGATCATTTTAACCATGCCAATGGCTGATCATATTTCCCATTTCAAGCCATAACATCATGACACCAAATATATACATACAACCCACAATTAGACTAAGTCGATACTTCACTTTTGAGCCATTTTCATGGCATATATAATCACAACATATTCAACCAACAAGGGGAGTCCTATACATGCCATTTCAAAGTTCAACCAAAATTTATACCAAAATAGGCGTGGATAGTGTGGATGACTTCACTTTATTGATCCCAATCCGATTGCTATCGGGAAATCTATAAAGGAGCCAAATAGCAGGTAAGCATTTTTTATGCTTAGTAAGTCTCAAGGAATATAATCAACTCTAATTACAGCAATACATTCACATAGCCAAATGCATCATTTCATTAATACAATTCTTACTTCACCTTCATCATTATATACTTTCACAAAGTATCAATCAATTCAATAACGAAATTCATTAGTCGATTGGCAATGTTGCTCAAACATGTCGACTTTCAATGCTATAACGTACCTTATCCTTTGGGCTTTTCGAGTGTACTAATTGAATTCATTACAGCAACCAACACTCACCTCCAGCCCAAGATTCTTGAATATAACCGGATATAATCACTGCAAATGCCTTGGTCTTAGCGGATAGAATAACTTCCACGAATGCCTTGGTCTTAGGGAATAGCCACTAACAATTGCCTTGGTCTTAACCGGATATAATTTCAGCATAATTGTCTTGGGGCTTGGGATATCATTCAATTTCTCATGCCACATACATCAATAATCATTGGACATACATATTTCATTTTAATTACTAAGGCTCAAACGCAATATATTCACAACATATTGCCTTGGGACTTAGCCCGGGTATCATTCAATTTCTCATACACATAAATCAATAATCATACACATCCATACTTCATCTCACATAATTCAAGTAAGGTCACTTCTTGAGGACTTACCTCGGATGTTGTCGGCCTTTTTCCTACTCGATCACCTTTTCTTCCCTTGTCCAATTGTGGCCCTCTTAGCTCTTGAGCTAATTCAAACAAATTCAATTTATTAAAACCTCATTGTGCTTGCTTATGGCGAATATGACAAGGAGTTTAAATGGTCATATGGCCACTCTTTAGCTTGAATACACAATGGTCATGCACATTTTATACTACATCAAGCAATTCAATACAATTTATTTGAGCATCAAGGAAAGGCTAAGGCCTTCAATAGGCTACCCAAGGCCGAATATTCATGTACATGTTGAGGCCAATTTTGCATAATACCTCACAAAACAGCATGCATTTTACTAGTTAATGCTTTGCAATTTTATTAAAACTTATAACATAGCATCAAGCACTTATATTGTGCTAGGCAATTGTGCTTGCAATTTCGCATTCTTCCACATCTTCTTCTTTAAACCAATATATTCATCACTTACTTCATAGCCAAAACATCATGTGTAAACATATATATACAATATGAGCATGGCGAATTTCAAGGTGTCCATAGCCATCCAAAATACAAATTTTAACTAACATGCAAGGCATGAACCATGCTCATGAATGCATCATGGCGAATATGACAATCATGCTCCATTCAACTTCAATCATGGTTAAACACAAAAAAACTCAAAATCTTACTCAAGTAGACAATCCATCATTGCATGCATCATCATCAAACACTTAGCATGCAATGGCTTTATCACCATAACAACTTTGGCCAAATACCATTTCCATGGCATAACAAAGATTTGAGCCATGGCTAACATGCACATCAAGTTAAACAAAAACATGAAACTCTAACACAACCTCATACATACCTTAATCTTGATGCCAATTTAGCCAAATCACCTTCTAGATCTCTTAAACCAAGCATGAAGCAAAATCCTCTTTCTTCCCTTTGATTTTTGGCCAAAGGATGAGAAAGGATGAACACAACAAAAATTTTTCTTCCCTCTTTCTCAACTCACGCAAGGGGGATTACCACACTCACACACATTTTTTTTCATTTTTTTATCAATACTCCTTTGTTTATTATTTCACCCTAATGCACCAACAAAACATGTTTCATGACATGTTTAGCCCATCCTCCCTTGTCATGGCCGTACCACCTATAAAGGGGAATTTGACATCAAGTCCTTTATTTTGCATGCATGCTTTAATTAGTCATCACACATTTCACCATCATACTTTCAAAGTTGCTACTAGGTCCTTTCTAGTGAAATTCACCTTTATAACACTAAACCAATCATCAAAAAATGTCATACATGAATACACATATTATAGGCATCAAATAAATTTTAAATTATTTTTAAGGGGTCAGAATTTACTAGGGGTTTTGTTTCACAACTCTCCCCCCTTAAGAAATTTTAGTCAAAATCTTCTTGGTAAATAGGCTTGGATATCGCTCTTTCATAGAGTTCTCGGTCTCCCAAGTAGCTTTTCTATCCCGTGCTTGAGCCATAACACTTTCACTAGCGGAACCCGCTTGTTTTATAACTCTTTCACTTCTCGTGATAGGATACTCGGTTCTTCCTCATAACTCATATTAGCTTGAATTTCAATTTCGATGGACTAATCACGTCGATGGATCGGATCTATAGCGTCGAAGCAAAGCGTGAAAGACATCGTGAACCTTTTGAGTTGGGAAAAATCAAACGATATGCCACCGGAACCGCTCGAATCTCTATATGGCCCAATGACCTCGAGCTCAACTTGCCCTTAGGAAACCCAGTATCTTTTCCAAGGTGATACCTTGAAAACACTTTATCACCCACGATACCGATATCCTTACGCCAGATCCGCGTGCGACTTACGGCGTCGGAGGCTATCTTGAACTTTCACGGATTACTTTCACTTTACGTTCACATCCCAATCAAATCCACCAAAATCTTGCTTTCACCGAGCTCGGTCCAAAACAATGGTGTACGGCATTTACGGCCTTACAAAGGCCTTGGGGGTGCCATCTTAATACTTGATTGAAGGCCTCGAGGGCGCAACATCTTAACATATCCTCAAGTATCCGAATTATCCGCTCGGATTGACCATCGGTTTGGGGGTGAAAAGGCGGTCTTTGAAATGCAACTTGGTACCCAAACTTCTTGCAACTTTTCCAAAATCGGGGTAAATCTGGATCTCTTCCAAACCACGATGGAAATAGGCACCCGTGTAATCTCAACGAGGCGTACAATTAATAATTTGTCCATTGAAAAATCCATACGTCTTGGGGACAAAGTGGGCGTTAGTCAATCGATCTACCACGACCCAAACCGCATCCTTCTTACTTGGCGACAATGGCGGTCCGGATAAAAGTCCATTGTGACTCGATCCCATTTCCACCGGGTATCGTGATTGGTAAGTAATCCGAAGGCACTGATGTTCCGCTTTCACTTGTTGACATATTCATCCGAAACAAAATTGAGTGTCTCCTTCATACCATTCCACCAAAACCGACGGTTTCAAATCATTGTACATCTTCCACTCCGGGTGGATTGCCATTCGGCTACAATGGGCTTCATTGAAATTATCGAAATGAGTTCGAATTCTTTAGGACACATAGGCGACTTTTGAACCTTAAACAATCGTCATCGTCAATTTGAAACTCCGAGTCCTTGTTTAACACCGCGACCCGTTTTTTGCAACCAACTTCGTCTGACTTTTACGAGCTTCTCAATTTGGTGTGTCAATAATGGTTTGGCTTGCAATTCAACCCTTAACACCAGCCGGATCGGACGGAACAAGTGCACATTCATCCTTCGTAAAGTGAATAATGATTTACGACTCAAGGCATCCATAACCACATTCGCCTTTCCCGGGGTGATAGTCAATGATCATCCATAATCTTTTTAACCCGAAAAGCGTCTTTGTCCAGATTTAAGTCTCTTTGGGTCATCAAATATTTGAGACTTTTGTGATCCGAGTATACATGGCACCTTTCACCAAATAAGTAATGTCGCCAAATCTTTAAGGCGAATACGATGGCGGAAATTCGAGATCATGAGTCGGATAATTTTTCATGTGGCTTTAATTGCCTCGACGAAAGCCACAACTCAAACCTTCTTGCATTAATCATAACCCTAACCCAAGTAGAGAGGGGCTATAGATGACAAACTCCTTCGGACTGGTTGCACTAGAATTGGGACTTAGGTCAAATAAGTTTTCAGTTGATGAAACTTTTTGGCATTTCTCATTCATTCGAACTTAATATCCTTTTGGAGTAGCCTCATCGGCTGGCTATCGTTGAGAAGCCTTTTACAAATCGTCGGTAATAGCAAGCCCAAGCCCCAAAACTCCGAACCTTAGTAATATTTCTGAGGCTTCCAATTAAGTATGGCTGAAATTTTATTGAATCCGACTTCGAATCGTCCGAATACCATATGACCCAGAAGCTAACCTCTTTAACGAAACTCACACTTGCTAACTTAGCATATAATTGCTTATCCCGTAAAATTTGCAAAACTAACGGGTGTTGGCATATTGGTCTCATTTCTTGAATAGACCAAAATGTCATCAATGAACACATTCAATTGATCCAAATATGGTCTAAAGATCGATTCATTAAATCCATAAATACGCGGGGGCATTAGTGAGCCCAAGGGCATCACTAGGAACTCATAGTGACCATATCTCGTTACGGCGGTCTTGGTGCGTAGAATCCGTTCGCTTGATAATAGCAGATCTCAAATCTATTTTAGAACACGAGGCCCCTTGGTTGATCGAACAAGTCATCAATACGTGTGAATATTTGTTCTTTATCGTGCTTTATTAAGGGGCGAAATATCGATCTACAACCGCATGGTTCCATCCTTCTTCTTCACGAACAATCTTGGCGCACCCAAGGAAAAACCGAGGCGAGCAAAACCTCTATCCACCAATTCTTGCAACGAGCTTTCCAACTCCTTTAATTCCGTTGGTGCCATAGATCCGGTATCGAAATGGGGGTACGGTACCAATTCGATGCCAAATTCTATTTCCAAACAATTGGTAAAAAGCAATTCTTGGGAAAACATCCGGGTATTCACAAACCACGAAACGCATTCGGGTTTCTTTTCGATTCCTTGTCATCGAACCGTGCAAAAGACGCTTTACCCTTTCTTACATATTCCGGGCCAACATCCGGATATTTGGCAACCCTTTAAGTCCGTAGACTCAACCCGAATTATTTCATTGTTCGCGACCTCAAATCGATAGTCTTGCTCTTGCAATTTACAACCCGCATCGTGCATGGTCAACCAATCCAAACCAAGAATAACGTCGAACTCATCGAAGGCAAAAGTATCAAATCCGGGGAAAAACAAGAACCTCCGGAACACTAGGGGACTTTTCTTGCCACTTTGTTGACAAACGTAAATGACCCAAGGGGTTTGACCGGAATTAAATTCATGGAGACTCAATGGGCAAAATCTTCTTTGGATGCTAAGGTTTCACAATATATGAATGAGTAGAACCGAGGTCAATCAAAGCAATCACATTTGTATTGAAAGAGTGAAAGTACCTTAATAACATCCGGAAGGCGGCATCCCGGGCGGCGTTGGCATAAGTCCTAGCGGGAGCCGAGCCTCGGATCGATGGTAGCATCTCTAGATCCCTCGACCGTTGACATTGCCCATATTTCTAGGTGGCCTACCTCGGCGGTTAAAGCCCCGGGTTTGCCTCGACTTACATTCTTTCATGCATCCTCGGGCAATCCTTCATAAAGTGGTCGGCCGATCCACCTTATAAAGGGAAGCGATCACGAAACCAACACTCCCGAATGCCATTTGCCATAATGTGGACACTCCGCCCTCTCGGCGATCATTTCCCCCCGTGATCGAGGTGACTCGTTTGGTTTAGGGTCGTCGGCGTCCTCGTCTGAAAAACCCAAAACGCCTCGACCGGCCACATCATCTCAAATCTCTTCGATGCTTGTTGAAGAGACTTTCGAGGGACCTCTTTAATTCTCCGGTTAATCGACTTTTTGTTTCTCCTTTCTAAGCTCTTTGACTTTACAAGCTCGCTTCAACAAGTACTCTGAACCTCGTTCTGAGAATGCCAACAAACATCCTTTATCATCATTCAGCCCATCCTCGAAGCGTTTAACATAATAGCCGGAAAATCACATTCTCCGTCGGCTAAGCCTCACAAACTTTTTGTTCGTATCGTGGGACATAGAACCTTGCTTAAGATCAAGAAATTCCCTCCGCTTTTGGTCGATGAATCTCGGTGATATACTTTTTTGAACCGGTTTGAAAGAATTCCCAAGTCACTTGCCTCTAGGCACCACGAAGTGAGTACTCCACCAATAGTAGGCGGACTCACGTAGAAGGAGATGGTACACTTTAAGCACTCATCGGTTTGAGGATAGCTCATCGAGCACGGGATAGTGTTATCCAACCAAAATTCAGCTCGCTTCCATCATCATCATCCAGTAGCCTTAAATTCAGTGGCCCCATGTTTTCGAATCCTATCGTGGGGGCTTACTTGATTATTTGGTCGATCCTTGGGAGGTATTGTAGGTCGGGTTGCATTTGTCGAGAATGGAGGTTGTGGAACAGGTGTTGGTTCGAATGTATTGATTAAACCATTCGTTCATCACACTATAAAAATTTGCCTAGCCTGTCATTAGGATTGCGGCCATAGGTTGAGAGTCCGGCCCGCTATCCCTTGGCGGGAAGGCCACACTCTACATCATCGGCTATCGCTTGGGTTGGGATCGGGATCCATTGCTATAAACAAACACAAAGTCAAATTGCGAAATCACCACACTATCGATTCATCATTTAATGGCATGTATAGCTAGACCCCAAACACATCGCGGTAGTCCTAGAATCGACTAAACCGTGGCTCGATACCAATAAAATTGTAACACCCCGAACCCGAGACCATCGCCGTTATGGGACACGAGGTTAACAAGCCAAGTTCACTTGTTTTGCCCATCCATTTGACATTTCCAGTCAAATTGGAAAACGCTCCTAATGCCTTAAAAATCATATCTCGAGTTTCAAAACTTGGAAACTGGTTTTTAAATTTTCCTGAATTTAGACTCATATATCCATCCATGGATTTATTTATAGAATTTTTGGTTGGGCCAATTGGTACAGTTTATTGGTTAAAGTCACCCATGTTACAGGGATCGACTGCTCGACCTTGGGTATAACTTGAATATATCTCTGTACAGGGCTTTATGCTGGTGCCGTTTGTTTCTAATGAAACTAGACTCAAAATGTAATCTGTACATATAAGGTATGTCTCCTAATTCTTTTTGGATAATTTATAGTAAATTTTTAAAAGTTGCGACAGGAACCCAGAAACCGTTCTGGCCCTGTCTCACAATAGCTTTAATATCTCTTAACATGTAACTCCTATGACCATTTCGTTTCTTCCATATGAAAATAGACTCATCAAGGTTCATTTACATAGCTTATTCACTATTTAATTCCATTCCTACAATTTTGGTGATTTTTCACATTCACGTCACTGCAGCTGGCAGCATCTGTTTTTAAGGTAGGTCTTACCTTTTTGGTAGTCTCCATGAACCAACTAGTCTTGCCATACATAGGTTCATATATGATCATTTTAACCATGCCAATGGCTGATCATATGACCAACATTCCCATTTCAAGCCATAGCCACATCATGACACCAAATATATACATACAACCCACAATTACACTAAGTCGATACTTCACTTTTACGAGCCATTTTAGCATGGCCGTACATATATCACACAACATATTCAACCAACAAGGGGTAGTCCTAACCATGCCATTTCAAAGTTCAACCAAAATTATACCAAAATAGGCGTGGATAGTGTGGATGACTTCGACTTTATTGATCCGAATCCGATTGCTATCGGAAAATCTATAAAACGAGGCCAAAGTAACGGGGTAAGCATTTTTTTGCTTAGTAAGTCTCAAGGAATATAATCAACTTAATTACAGCAATACATTCAATAGCCAAATGCATCATTTCATTAATACACATTCTTACTTCACACTTCATCATTATATACTTTCACAAAGTATCAATCAATTCAATTGAAATTCATTAGTCGATTGAGCGAATGTTGCTCAAACATGTCGACTTTCAATGCACATATAACTACCTTATCCTTTGGGCTTTTGGTGTACTAATTGAATTCATTACACAACCAACACTCACCTCCAGCCCAAGATTCTTGGGAATATAACCGGGATATAATCACGTGCACAAATGCCTTGGTCTTAGCCGGATAGAATAACTTCCGAATGCCTTGGTCTTAGGGATATAGCCACCAAAATTGCCTTGGTCTTAACCGGATATAATTTCAACATAATTGTCTTGGGGCTTAGCCGGATATCAAATTTCTCATACAATACATCAATAATCATTGGACATACATATTTCATTTTTTACTTAAAACTCAAGCATAATATATTCACAAGCATATTAGCCGGGACTTAGCCGGGTATCAAATTTCTCATACACACATAAATCAATAATCATACAATCCATACTTCATCTCAATAATTCAAGTAAGGTCACTTCTTGAGGACTTACCTGGATGTTGTCGAGCGGCTTTTTTCCTACCGATCACCTTTTCCTTCCCTTGTCCAATTGTGGCCCTCTTAGCTCTTGAGCTAATTCAAACAAATTCAATTTATTAAAACCTCATTGTTTGCTTATGGCCGAATATGACAAGGAGTTTAAATGGTCATATGGCCACTCTTTAGCTTGAATACACAATGGTCATGCACATTTTATACTACATCAAGCAATTCAATACAATTTATTTGAGCATCAAGGAAAGGCTAAGGCCTTCAATAGGCTACCAAAGGCGAATATTCATGTACATGTTGAGGAATTTTGCATTAATACCTCACAAAAACAGCATGTGACACCCAAAATTGACCCTAGTGGGAAAGTGGTTTGGGACCACAAAAAAAGTCATAAAATAATTAATTGTTATATTCTATGCTTATTTGTGTACATGCACATGTGGAAGTTTCATTCTCTAATTTTACCAATTGTATGAGAAATTATTAAATAGGGATCAATGTGAGACATGGTGAAATATGATAGGCTAATTTTAAATGGCTTATTAGTGCATGTTAACACAAAGGTGGACTTGCATGTCAAATTGCCCAATTTATTAATGGTGGGGCCAAATAGGATATTGATGGGCAATACATATGTTTAATTAGATTTTTGTAATAAGGAATGGGTCATTGGAGATAAAATAATGTTAGTAAAGAAAGAAAAAGAAAAAAAAAAAAAAATGCTCATCCTTTCCCCATTGCCGTGAATTGAGCAAAGAAAACCAAAAAAAAAAAAGTTGAAATTTGAAGAGGAGAAACTAAGGTATTTACCATGGCTATCCCTAAGGTATGCATGGTGATTTTTTTTTAATTGACTATGAGACTAAATGGATAAGTACATAGCTTAGTTGACCTATGGTTTAATTTCATGAGTCCATAGCTCAATATCCATTCCAAGTGCTAAATTAGTGTCATTTTGATAAGTTTCTTTGGGATGTTAATTACTTGTTAAGTAGCTTAATTGATGCTTGGATGAGTAGGATTCATGGTCGTAAGATTGTATATACATTGTAGAAAGAAAAAAAGAAAATGTTGTTGTTAGTTGAGTTGCATTTGATATTCATTCGGTCAAATGGGAGAAGAACAAGATGAATTTAAATGTTGTGGTTTATTATTTAGTTGGTTAAATGATGTGGTCATTGCGAATGCAATGGTGTTAAAGGAAATAGGGTCAAATGTTGGTTTGATGAACTAATTGCTAGTGGGCAATGTGTTGTATTGAGAATGTTTGAGTGAATTCAAAGATGTTTATATGATGAATTGGTTGTAGATGTACATGCCTAAATAAAATGCTCACTAATGATTTTGAAATTAAGTTTTATTATGTTGTGAAAAGTGGCCGAAGAGCTATAGACTATTGCGGATGTATGATGGGTTAGTAGAGTCTCTAAATTGATATGTGGTAAATGTAAGTGTTAAACGAAATGGAAATGGTGTTATATTGGAACATGCACATTGACCTATGATTGAATGCATAGATGGGTGATTTCGTATTCGGCCATAAGTGAGCATATTGGTGGTAATCTTGACTTAGAAAAATCGGCTAAAAAGGAAAATATGGGCTAATATGTGGAATTTGATTCATGATTGCATACATATATGACTCTAATGCCTAATATATATAAGGGCTAAGTACCTTGAATTTCCCTTTGATATTCAAAATGATTGAATCAATTTATTTGTTAATATTATTTCAAGAGCAAGGGGAACTAGATCCGATAAAGGAAAGGAAAAAGTAATTGAATAGCCGTTGAAGGCGATGCGACAACATCCGAGTAAGTCATTAAGCGCATGTATTTGATATTGCTTAAATGATTGGAAAATCTATGCAATTGTGTTTAATGGAATGCTATATATATATGTATAAATGAAATTGTATGTGTATGGAATGAGGATAATTGTTGAATGTAAAAGAAATAGTGGAATGTGTAGAAAGTTTGCTTTTCGGCACTATGTGTCTTGACAATGGTGTATGGTGTAAGATTGGCACTAAGTGTGCGTCTTGGAAATATATGGCACTAAGTGTGCGTGCTGGAAATATTTGGCACTAATGTGCAAGCTGGAAAAAATATGGCCTTGTGTGTGCGAAGCTTAAATTACGTGGCACTAAGTGTGCGAAAATCGAGTAGTAAGCCTTGTGTGTGCGAACTCTATATAAATGGAGGTGTGTCTCCATTGAATTGAGTATGGACAGCGGATCGGGTAAGTACCTCGAGCTCATGACGAATAGGTAATACGTTCATGCTTGGGGTTGAATTTGGTAAGCCTTAAATCTATGTGATGATTGAAATTGTATGGTTGTGCTGGAAAATGAGTTAATGTGTAAAAATGCTTCGATTATCTTGTTGTGTAGAATATGAAATGTGGATGTATAATTAGTGCAGATTGGGTAGAAGGTCGAGGTATTATGGTATAGATTCGATATGGGCCAGTACCTAGCCTCATTTGTTGTACATGTAGTAGTAACTTTATCGGTGGATTGACGAATGCTTATGACTTCAGTTGTAAACTCACTCGGTGTTTTCTTGTCACCCATTTTAGGTCTCTTGGACTCGTATTGTTGCGTGCTCGGAACCGTCGTTGAAGTCATCACACCAGGCTGAAATCTTGTGGTATTGCTTTTTGTTGTTGAAGAACATTTGGCATGTATAGCTATTATATTTTGTCGAATGTGGGTTGTAAACTTTAAGCCATGTGAAAATGGCCTATGTGGTCGCCGAGTGGGATGTTAGAACCTATAGCCACGAGTCTTAGAAACTCAAATTTTGTTAAGGTGGCCATAATTTGTGTCATGTATGATGGATGATTAAGGCCAAGGAAAATTCATGAAATTGGCATAGTCTACTGCAGTAACTGTTGCGGACAGCAGCAGTGAGATGAGATTGAAAATCACTAAAAATAGTAGAAGTAGAATTAAATAGTGAGTAAATTATGGAACTGATCCTTGATGAATCTATTTTATATGGACGAAACGAAACGACCATATGAGCAGTATACTGGGAGATATTAAAGTTCTCGTGAGACAGGGCCAGAACAATTTCTGGGTCCCCTGTCCGACTTTGAAAATTTACCATAAATTATCCAGAAAGAATTAGGAGTCATGCCTTATATGTACAGATTCCATTTTGAGTCTAGTTTCATTAGAAACAAACGGCACAATATCAAATCCCTGTACAGAAAGATATTCAAGTTGTAACGTGCGGAGTCAGAGCAGTCGATCCCTGTAACATGGGTGACTTTAACAAATAAACTGTACCAATTGGCCCAACCAAAATTCTAAAAATAAATCCATGGATGGGTATATGAGTCTAAATTCATGGAAAATTTACGAAACCAGTTTCGAGTTTTGGAACTCGAGATATGATTTTTAAGGCGACGGTGACGCAGTTTTCCAGCCTGTCCAGAAATGCCAAATTGGTCGGTACTTTAAGAGGATTTCTCGTTAACCCCTCGTGTCCGACACCGGCGTCGATCACGCAGTTAGAAATGTCACAATTTATTGTATCGAGCTATGGTTTAGTCGGTTCTAGGACTACCATAGCGGCGTGTGAGTCTAATATACATGCCAAATTGATAGTGCTTAATAATGTGATGACTTCGGTTGAAATTTTTGTTTTGATTAGCGATGGAACCGGGTAGAGAGACCCTTGGCGGATGACGTTGAAAGTGTAGCGGCTGCTCCTATAGGGACACCGCTGTTGAGCCTCGTCATCCGCGAATAATCAAAATGAAGAAATGAAACAAGCCTTCTTCACTATGATGAATGAGTGGGTCGCCTTAATACACGAACACCAACCCGGTGTCCAACCATTCCCAATTTAAACACTCCACCCCAAGAGCCATAATGCCTCCGATTCTTGATCCCGTGAGGCTGAGTAAACTGTGGACTTGATTAGGAAGCGTGGGGTAGGAGTTCAAGGCCATAGTTCTTGATGATCGAAAAAGTAGAGTTACGCCGATAACACCATTAGAGTGTTAGATGAGCTGTCATGCACACCGAATGTCTTAAGTGTGCTATATGTATGTTTCTTGAGACTCGACACTATTGGTGGAGGACTTTAATTTCCATAGTCCCAAATGAACGAGTTACTTGGGATTTTTCCAATCAATTTGAAAGAAATACATTAGTCAGCTGTTCATCGATCGAAGCGTGAAATTCTTGGAACTCAAGCAAGGCGGATGATCAGATCACGAATCTGAACATGAGTTCGTAAGACTTAGTCGATATGCTCGGAGTGTGTGGCTGATGAGGTTGCGATGTGCAAAAGATTTGAAGAAGGATTGAATGAAGAGTTAAAGTTACTAGTGGGAATTTTGGAGATAAAGGAGTTCGTGACACTAGTCGAACGAGCACGCAAGGCTAGGAAGAACTTGGAGGAGAAGAAGAAGGCTGAATTTGAAGCAAGAGATTACCGTAAAAGATCGACCGAGTAAAGCTCCGTTCTCGGTGTAAGAGGTTCGGGAGGACACCAAGAAGTCGAGGACGGTGGCGGAATTTCCATTAGAGCAAACCATTGACGGACTCAGAGCTCTTGTTAGCTAGTGTGGGCAATAATCGTCAAGAGAGAATACCCCCAATGTGGAAGAGCGACACCTAGGTGAATGTTGGGAGTAAGTCTGCATTATGGGGCACAGTATGGATGCGGTTGAAGGACCACTTCATTAGAGATTGCACGAATAGATGAGAGGAATAAGCGCAAGGTGCAAGACCTAGTGGAGCGACAGTGGAGGTAGGCCCCAGAGAATCTCTGGGAGGTAGGGTGGTAATCGAGAGGAGCCTCTAATCTGGTAGTCCGATCCGAGACCCATGCTCTGCCGAGCATATGCCATCCAGCATACGAGAGGAGGCATCCTCCAAGTTATCATCTTGCTTTTACTCTCTTTGATACTATTGTGATTGCATTGATTGACCGGCTCTACTCACTCATATGTATGTGAAACCTTAGCATCGAGAAGACTCTACCCGTTGAGTCTCACGAGTTCAATAACCAGTGTCAAACCCTTTGGGTCAATCGTGCTTGTTGATAAAGTGCAGGGATACCCCAATAATTCGAAATCCTTTTCCTACCGATCTGATGCTTCTACCATTTCATGAATTCGATGTTATTCTTGGTATGGATTGGCGAGTGCATGATGCAATGGTGGATGCAAAAGGAAAACCATTGATTTGAGGAGTGCAAATAATGAGGTAGTCCGAAATGAGGTCTTGATTTAAAAAGGCAGCTGATAATATCTTCTATGACCGTTCAAGATATGTGAAAAAGGTGTGAAACATACCTTAGCGTATGTGTTTGGGAGTAAAGAGACGGAAGGAAACTGAATCGGTACGGTGGTTTGTGAGTATTCAAATGTTTTTCCGAGGAGTTACCGGATTGCCATAGGTTCGAGAAGTGGAATTCGACATCGAAGTTGTCGTACTACGCCGATTCAATAGCCCGTATCGTATGGCATTAACGGAATTAAAGGAATTGAAGGTTCAATTGCAAGAATTGACGGATAGAGGTTTCGCTCAATCGAGTTTTTCTCCATGGGCGCTGTATTGTTTGTGAAAAAGAAGGGCCGGAACCATGAGGTTGTGCATCGACTATCGCCAACTCAATAAAGTGACGATAAAGAATAAATATCCATTGCCGCAATTGACGATTTGTTTGATCAATTAAAGGAGCCTCGGTGTTTTCAAAGATAGATTTGAGGTCGAGGTACTTAGCTCGGTTGGTCAGAATCGGACACCCAAAACCGCTTTTAGAATGAGGTGCGGTCCTCTGAATTCTTGGTGATGCCGCGTTTGGGCTCCTAATGCCCTAAGGTGTTTATGGATTTAATGAATAGAATTTTCGAGCCATACTTGGATCGGTTCGTAGTTGTATTTATCGATGACATTTTGGTCTATTCGAAAGATGAAACGAACATCTTGAACACACGAGGCTAGTGTTGCAAATCTTACGAGATGAGTTATCGCAAGTTAAGTAAATGTGAATTTTGGTTGAAAGAGGTTAGCTTTTTGGACGCGTGGTCCGTGCACGAATGTCGGGGTGGACTGAACAAAATTTCGCCATAGTCAATTGAAACCTCCAAGGAATGTTACGAAGTCGGGGCTTTTGGGGCTTGTCGGTTACTCTGAAGCGGTTTGTGAGATTCTCGATGATATACACCCATGACAAAACGCTTGAAAAGATGTCAAATTTGAATGGACGGAAAAGTGTCGAAAAAGTTTCGACCAATTGAAAACCCATTTGACAAACTCCGGTTCTAGTATGTTCGAATTTGGCAAGAGTTTGTCATCTATAGTGATGCCTCCCTACTTGGGTTGGGTTAGCGTGATGATGCAAGGTCGAGTTAGCTGGCCTATCGCGTCGAGACAATTAAAGCCACATGAAAAATTATCAACCCATGACCTCGAATTTGCCATCATTGATTCGCCTTAAAGATATGGCGACATTACTTATTTGGTGAGAAGTGCCAGTGTATTGGATCACAAAAGTCTCAAATATTTGATGACTCAAAGAGATCTGCGACAAAAGGCGATGGCTCGAGTTGTTAAAGATTATGAACTCGTTATTGATTATCACCGGAAAGGCCAATGTGGTTTGCGATGCCTTAAGCTAAAATCGCATTTGCTGACGATGAATGTACACTTGTCTATTCTGCAGGCAATGTGTTAGTAATGGCCAATTGAAGGCCAAACCATTGTTGGCTCATCAAATTGGAAGCTCGAAAAGTTGATGAGGTTGCTTGCAAAGCGAGTGAGTGTGTTCGAACAAGGAATCGAGTTTCAAATTGATGATGACGATTGTTTGAGGTTGAAGTCGTCAGTGTTCCAAGAATTTGGAACTTATTTCGATAATTCTAAATGAAGCCCATTGTAGTCGAATGTCAATCCACGGGTAGTACTAAAATGTACAATGACTGAAACGCCAATTTTGGTGGCGTTGTAAGCAGACATTTAATTTGTTTCAAGGTGTCGATATGTCAACAAGTGGCGGAACATCAAGTGCCATCGGGATTACTTCACCGATCATGATACGAATGGAAATGGATCGAGTCACAATGGACTTTATATCCGATTTTACCCGTTGTCGGTGAGTAGGATGCGATTTGATTGGTTGTCGATAGACTAACTAAGTCGACTCACCTTATCCCCGTGCTTACGGATTTTTCAATGGACAAATTAGCGGAATTGTGCGTTTCTCGATTGAGATTACGGAGGTGCCTATTTCTATCGTGTGGGATAGAGACCCAAGATTTACGTCGCGATTTGGAAGAAATTGCAAGATGCTTTGGGTACCAAGTTGCATTTAGCACCGCTTTTCATCCCCAAACCGATGGTCAATCCGAACGGATAATTCAAATACTCGAGGATATGTTGAGATGTTGCATCCTTGAGTTTAGTGGTTCATGGGAGCGGTATTTACCTTTGATTGAATTCGCCTACAACAATAGCTTTCAATCAAGTAGATGGCGTTTACGAGGCTTTATACGATCGTAAATCCGGTACCCCATATTGAATCGAACTTAGTGAAGGTAAATTCTTGGGGTTGATTTGGTTAAGGATCAAAGCAAAAAGTTCGAGTAATTCGTGAAAGTTTGAAGCGCCGGATCGCCAAAAAGTGGTATGCGGTTTGAAAAGAAAAGATGTTGAATATCGGGTTGGAGACAAGGTCTTTTTCAAAGTTTCACCACGGAAGAAGGTGCTTGATTTGGCCGTAAGGCAAATTGAGTCCGAGTTCATCGGTCCATCTGATATCTACGAGCGAGTTGGGCGATGGCGTATCGATTAATACCCCCGAGCTCGAAAAGATTCTAGCGTTTTCCATGTTTCGATGCTGACGATATAGATCGACGAAGCCTGCGTAATTACTCCATCCGAGGTCGAGGTTCAAATTTAATTTGAGCTATGAAGAAGAGGGTCGCGTTACGATGCGTGAAGTAAAAGAGTTACGAAACAAGAAAATTCCATTGGTAAAGTGTTGTGGCATAAACACTAATTGAAAAACCACTTGGGAACTCGAGGACTCATGAAAGAGCGATACAAGCCTATTTACCGTAAGATTTTGAGACGAAAATTCCTTAAGTGGGGAGAGTTGTGTGACCAAAATTGACCCTAGTCGGAAAGTGGTTTCGGGACCACAAAACCGAGTCATAAAAATAATTAATTGTTATATTCTATGCTTATTGTGTGTGTACATGCACATGTGGAAGTTTCATTCTCTAATTTTACCAATTGTATGAGAAATTATTAAATAGGGATCAATGTGAGACATGGTGAAATATGATAGGCTAATTTTAAATGGCTTATTAGTGCATGTTAACACAAGGTGGACTTGCATGTCAAATTGCCCAATTTATTAATGGTGGCGGCCAAGATAGGATATTGATGGGCAATACATATGTTTAATTAGATTTTGTAATAAGGAATGGGTCATTGGAGATAAAATAATGTTAGTAAAGAAAGAAAAAGAAAAGAAAAAAAAGAATGCTCATCCTTTCCCCATTCTTAGTGAATTGAGCAAAACCAAAAAAAAAAAAAAAGTTGAAATTTGAAGAGGAGAAACTAAGGTATTTAACCATGGCTATCCTAGTCTAAGGTATGCATGGTGATTTTCTTTTAATTGACTATGAGACTAAATGGATAAGTACATAGCTTAGTTGACCTATGGTTTAATTTCATGAGTCCATAGCTCAATATCCATTCGGCAAGTGCTAAATTAGTGTCATTTTGATAAGTTTCTTTGGGATGTTAATTACTTGTTAAGTAGCTTAATTGATGCTTGGATGAGTAGGATTCATGGTTAAGTAGAGTGTATATACATTGTAGAAAGAAAAAAAGAAAATGTTGTTGTTAGTTGAGTTGCATTTGATATTCATTCGGTCAAATGGGAGAAGAACAAGATGAATTTAAATGTTGTGGTTTATTATTTAGTTGGTTAAATGATGTGGTCATGCGAATGCAATGGTGTTAAAGGAAATAGGGTCAAATGTTGGTTTGATGAACTAATTGCTAGTGGGCAATGTGTTGTATTGAGAATGTTTGAGTGAATTCAAAGATGTTTATATGATGAATTGGTTGTAGATGTACATGCCTAAATAAAATGCTCACTAATGATTTTGAAATTAAGTTTTATTATGTTGTGAAAGAAAGGGCGAAAGAGCTATAGACTATTGCGGATGTATGATGGGTTAGTAGAGTCTCTAAATTGATATGTGGTAAATGTAAGTGTTAAAGCAAAATGGAAATGGTGTTATATTGGAACATGCATTATTCCACATGATTGAATGCATAGATGGGTGATTTCGTATTCGGACCATAAGTGAGCATATTGGTGGCTTAATCTTGACTTAGAAAAATCGGCTAAAGGAAAATATGGGCTAATATGTGGAATTTGATTCATGATTGCATACATATATGACTCTAATGCCTATATATATATAAGGGCTATACCTTGAATTTCCTTTGATATTCAAAATGATTGAATCAATTTATTTGTTAATATTAAGCTCAAGAGCAAGGGAACTAGATCCGATAAAGGAAAGGAAAAAAGTAATTGAATAGCCGTTGAAGGCGTGCGACAACATCCGAGTAAGTCATTGCGCATGTATTTGATATTGCTTAAATGATTGGAAAATCTATGCAATTGTGTTTAATGGAATGCTATATATATATATATATGAAATTGTATGTGTATGGAATGAGGATAATTGTTGAATGTAAAAGAAATAGTGGAATGTGTAGAAAGTTTGCTTTGGCACTATGTGTGCGAACAATACGGGTGTATGGTGTTAGATTGGCACTAAGTGTGCGTGCTGGAAATATATGGCACTAAGTCGTGCTGGAAATATTTGGCACTAAGTGTGTGCAAGCTGGAAAAAATATGGCACTTGTGTGTGCGAGCTTAAATTACGTGGCACTAAGTGTGCGTCGAGTAGTAAACAGCGTGTGTGCGAACTCTATATAAATGGAGGGTGTGTCTCCATTGAATTGAGTATGGACAGCGGATCGGGTAATACCTCGAGCTCATAGACGAATAGGTATACGTTCATGCTTGGGGTTGAATTTGGTAAGCCTTAAATCTATGTGATGATTGAAATTGTATGGTTGTGCTGGAAAAGAGTTAATGCATGCTTGATTATCTTGTTGTGTAGAATATGAAATGTGGATGTATGAATTGGTGCGAGATTGGACCGAAAGGTCCGAGGTATTATGGTATAGATTCGATATGGACGAGTACCTAGCCTCATTTGTTGTACATGTAGTAGTAACTTTATCAGTGGATTGACGAATGCTTATGACTTCTTGAGTTGTAAACTCACTCGTTGTTTTCTTGTCACCCATTTTAGGTCTCTTGGACTCGTATTGTTATGCTTTGGAACCGTCGTTGAAGTCTCATCACCTGCTGAAATCTTGTGGTATTGCTTTTTTGTTGTTGAAGAACATTTGGCATGTATAGGCTATTATATTTTGTCGAATGTGGGTTGTAAACTTTAAGCCATGTGAAATGGCCTATGTGGTCGTCGAGTGGGATGTTAGAACCTATAGCCCTTGAGTCTTAGAAACTCAAATTTTGTTAAGGTGGCCATAATTTGTGTCATGTATGATGGATGATTAAGGCCAAGGAAAAATTCATGAAATTGGCATAGTCTACTGCAGTAACTGTTGCGGACAGCAGCAGTGAGATGAGATTGAAAAATCACTAAAATAGTAGAAGTAGAATTAAATAGTGAGTAAATTATGGAACTGATCCTTGATGAATCTATTTTTATATGGACGAAACGAAACGACCATATGAGCAGTATACTGGGAGATATTAAAGTTCTCGTGAGACAGGGCCAGAACGATTTCTGGGTCCCCTGTCGCGACTTTGAAAATTTACCATAAATTATCCAGAAAGAATTAGGAGTCATGCCTTATATGTACAGATTCCATTTTGAGTCTAGTTTCATTAGAAACAAACGGCACCAGTATCAAATCCTGTACAGAAAGATATTCAAGTTGTAACGTGCGGAGGTCGAGCAGTCGATCCCTGTAACATGGGTGACTTTAACAAATAAACTGTACCAATTGGCCCAACCAAAAATTCTAAAAATAAATCCATGGATGGGTATATGAGTCTAAATTCATGGAAAATTTACGAAACCAGTTTCCGAGTTTGGAACTCGAGATATGATTTTAAAGCGACGGTGACGCAGTTTTCCAGCCTGTCCAGAAATGCCAAATTGGTTAGGTACTTTAAGAGGATTTGTCTCGTTAACCTACCGTTAATGAAACCGTCGATCACAGTTAGGGTGTCACAATTTTATTGGTATCAGAGCTATGGTTTAGTCGGTTCTAGGACTACCATAGCGGCGTGTAATCTAGCTATACATGCCAAATTGATAGTGCTTAATAATGTGATGACTTGACGGTTGAAATTTTTTTTTGATTAGCGATGGAACAGGAGACCCTTGGCGGATGACGTTGAAAGTGTAGCGGCTGCTCTCGCGCAAGGGACACACTGTTGAGCCTCGGTCATCATGAATAATCAAAATGAAGGTAAACAAGCCTTCTTCACTATGATGAATGAGTGGAGTAAAGCAATAGAACCAACGTCAACCATTCACAATTTAAACACTCCACCCAAGAGCATAATGCCTCCGATTCTTGCCCGATCTGTGGTGAGTAAACCACTGTGGACTTGATTAGGAAGCGGGCCGAGGTTCAAGGCCATAGTTCTTGATGATGCGAAAAGTGAGTTCGCTCGATAACACCATTAGAGTGTTAGATGACTCATGCACACCGACGAAATCTTAAGTGTGCTATATCCTATTGTAGACTCGACACTATTGGTGGAGGACTTTAATTTCCATAGTCCCAAATGAGCGAGTTACTTGGATTTCTTCCAATCAATTTGAAAAAATACATTAGTCAATTCATCGATCGAAGCGTAAGGAATTCTTGGAACTCAAGCAAGGCCGGATGACCAGATGTCAATACGAACACATGAGTTCGTAGACTTAATCGATATCTCGGGAGTGTGTGGTGATGAGGTTGCGATGTGCAAAAGATTTGAAGAAGGATTGAATGAAGAGTTAAAGTTACTAGTGGGAATTTTGGAGATAAAGGAGTTCGTGACACTAGTCGAACAGCACGCAAAGGCGGAAGAACTTGGGAGGAGAAGAAGAAGGCTGAATTTGAAGCAAGAGATTACAAGTAAAAGATCGACAGTAAGCTCCGTTCTCACTGTAAGAGGTTCGTGGAGGACACCGTGAAGTCGAGGACGCACATGGAATTCCATTGAGCCAGACCATTGGCGGACTCGGCTACTTCATTAGCTAGTGTGGCAATAATCGTCAAGAGAGACTGAATGCCCAATGTGGAAGACGACACCTAGGTGAATGTTGGGGTAAGTCTGTTAATGGGGCATTATGGATGCGGTTCAAGGACCACTTCATTAGGAATTGCAGACTAGATGAGAGGAATAAGGCAAGGTGCAAGACCTAGTGGAACGACAATGGAGGTAGGCCCCAGAGAATCTCTGGAGGTAGGGTGGTAATCGGAGGAGCCTCTAATCTGACCGTCCGATCCAGAGACCCATGCTCTGCTAGAGCATATGCCATCCAGCGCACGAGAGGAGGCATCCTCCCAGCGTTATCAGCGGTACTTTTACTCTCTTTGATACTATTGTGATTGCATTGATTGACCCCGGCTCTACTCACTCATATGTATGTGAAACCTTAGCATCCGAAAAGACTCTACGGTGAGTCTCGGAGTTCGTGAATTAAGTGTCAAACCCTTTGGGTCATACGTGCTTGTTGATAAAGTGTGCAAGGGATACCCCTAATAATTCGAGAATCGCTTTTCCGGCCGATCTGATGCTTCTACCATTTCATGAATTGGATGTTATTCTTGGTATGGATTGGTGAGTGCATATGTGATGGTGATTGGTGGTAAAAGGAAAACCATTGATTTGAGGAGTGCAAATAATGAGGTAGTCAAGTCGAGTCTCTTTGATTTAAAGGAGTGCGACAATAATATCTTCTATGGCTTCAAGATATGTGAAAAGGGTGTGAAACATACCTTGCGTATGTGTTTGGGAGTAAAGAGCGGAAAGAAACTCGAATCGGTACCCGGTGGTTTGTGAGTATTCAAATGTTTTTCCCGAGGTTACCGGATTGCCACCGGTTCGAGAAGTGGAATTGACATCGGTTGTCCGGGTACTACGCCGATTTCAATAACCCCGTGTCGTATGGCATTATGGAATTAAAATTGAAGGTTCAATTGCAAGAATTGACGGATAGAGGTTTCGCTAAATAGAGTTTTTTCTCATGGGCGCCTTGTATTGTTTGTGAAAAGAAGGCGGAACCATGAGGTTGTGCATCGATATCGTCAACTCAATAAAGTGACGATAAAGAATAAATATCCATTGCCCGCAATTGACGATTTGTTTGATCAATTAAAGGGAGCCTCGGTGTTTTCAAAGATAGATTTGAGTGAGGTACTATCGGTTGAGGTCGAGAATCGACATACCCAAAACCGCTTTTAGAATGAAGTACGGTCCTCTGAATTCTTGGTGATGCCGTTTGGGCTCACTAATGCCTACTTGATGTTTATGGATTTAATGAATAGAATTTTCAGCCATACTTGGATCGGTTCGTAGTTGTATTTATCGATGACATTTGGTCTATTCGAAAGATGGCCGAACATCTTCGACACTGAGCTAGTGTTGCAAATCTTACGAGATAAGCGAGTTATCGCAAAGTTCAAGAATGTGAATTTTGGTTGAAAGAGGTTAGCTTTTGAGACGCGTGGTGTCGCATCGGGTCGAGGTGGACTGAACAAAATTTCGGCCATAGTCAATTGAAACCTCAAGGAATGTTACCGTCAGAGCTTTTGGGGCTTGGGTTACTGCAAGCGGTTTATGAAAGGATTCTCGATGATAGCCACACCCATGTAACAACTTCCTTAAAGATGTCAAATTTGAATGGACGGAAAAGTGTCGGAAAAAGTTTCGACCAATTGAAACCCATTTGACGAAAAGCTCGGTTCTAGTCTGACGAATCCGGCAAAGAGTTTGTCATCTATAGTGATGCCTCCCTACTTGGGTTAGGGTTAGTATTGATGCAAGAAGGAAGGTCGAGTTGTGGCCTATGCGTCGAGACAATTAAAGCCACATGAGAAAAATTATCAACCCATGACCTCGAATTGGCGCCATCGTATTCGCCTTAAAAGATATGGCGACATTACTTATTTGGTGAGGTGCAAGTGTATTCGGATCACAAAAGTCTCAAATATTTGATGACTCAAAGAGACTTATCTAACAAAGGCGATGGCTCGAGTTGTTAAAAGATTATGAACTTCGTTATTGATTATCACGGGAAAGGCCAATGTGGTTGCGGATGCCTTAAGTCGGAAATCCTTGTTTGCTTTGACGATGAATGTACACTTGTCTATTCTACAATAATAATGTGTTAGTAGCAATTGAAGGCCAAACCATTGTTGGCTCATCAAATTGAAAGCTCGAAAAGTTGATGAGGAGTTGCTTGCAAAGCGGTGAGTGTGTTCGAACAAGGAATCGAGTTTCAAATTGATGATGACGATTGTTTGAGGTTGAGAAGTCGTCTGTGTGTTCCAAAGAATTTGGAACTTATTTCGATAATTAAATGAAGCCCATTGTAGTCGAATGTCAATCCACCCGTAGTACTAAAATGTACAATGACACAAACGCCAATTTTGTGTGGCGTGTAAACGACATTTACAATTTGTTTCAAGGTGTCGATATGTCAACAAGTGAAAGCGGAACATCAAGTGCCATCGATTACTTCACCGATCATGATACCCGAATGGAAATGGGATCGAGTCACAATGGACTTTGTATCCGGACGCCATTGTCGGTGAGTAAGAAGGATGCGATTTGGGTCGTTGTCGATAGACTAACTAAGTTGGCTCACCTTATCCCGTTTACATCGGATTTTTCAATGGACAAATTAGCGGAATTATCGTTTCTCAGTTGTGAGATTACCGGGTGCCTATTTCTATAAATGGCCGGATAGAGACCCAAGATTTACGTCGCGATTTTGGAAGAAATTGCAAGATGCTTTGGGTACCAAGCTGCATTTTACACTTTTCATCCCCAAACCGATGGTCAATCGAACGGATAATTCAAATACTCGAGGATATGTTGAGATGTTGCATCCTTGAGTTTAGTGGTTCATGGAGCAGTTTACCTTTGATTGAATGCCTACAACAATAGCTTTCAATCAAGTATTAAGATGGTATACGAGGCTTTATACGTTCAATAATGCTGTACCCATATTCTGGTGAACTTAGTGAAGGTAAATTCTTGAGTTGATTTGGTTAAGGATCCGAGCAAAAGTTCGAGTAATTCGTGAAAGTTTGAAAGTCGCTTTGGATGCGCAAAAAGTGGTATCTTGGATTTGAAAAGAAAAGATGTTGAATATCGTTGGAGACAAGGTCTTTTTCAAAGTTTCACCACGAAGAAGGTGCTTAGATTTGGTAGTAGGGCAAATTGAGTCCGAGGTTCATCGGTCCATCTGAAGTATCTGAACGAGTTGGGCGATGGCGTGTCGATTAATATTACCCCTGAGCTCGAAAAGATTCTAGCGTTTTCCATGTTTGATGCTTGACGATATAGAGTCGACCGAACGCGTAATTACTCCATCCGAGGTCGAGGTTCAGCCTAATTTGAGCTATGAAGAAGAGGGTTAGCATTGATGCGTGAAGTAAAAGAGTTCTGAAACAAGAAAATTCCATTGGTAAAGGTGTTGTGGCATAAACCGCAATTGAAGAAGCCACTTGGGAACTCGAGGACTCTATGAAAGAAGATGCAGGAGCCTATTTAAGTGCAAGATTTTAGGACGAAAATTCCTTAAGTGGGGAGAGTTGTGACATTTCAAATTGACCCTAGTCGGAAAGTGGTTTCGGACCACAAAAGCAGAAGTCATAAAAATAATTAATTGTTATATTCTATGCTTATGTGTGTGTACATGCACATGTGGAAGTTTCATTCTCTAATTTTACCAATTGTATGAGAAATTATTAAATAGGGATCAATGTGAGACATGGTGAAATATGATAGGCTAATTTTAAATGGCTTATTAGTGCATGTTAACACAAAGGTGGACTTGCATGTGTCAAATTGCCCAATTTATTAATGGTAGGCCAAGATAGGATATTGATGGGCAATACATATGTTTAATTAGATTTTTGTAATAAGGAATGGGTCGTGGAGATAAAATAATGTTAGTAAAGAAAGAAAAAGAAAAGAAAAAAAAGAATGCTCATCCTTTCCCCATTCTTAGTGAATTGAGCAAAGAAAACCAAAAAAAAAGTTGAAATTTGAAGAGGAGAAACTAAGGTATTTCGGCCATGGCTATCCTAGTCTAAGGTATGCATGGTGATTTTTCTTTTAATGACTATGAGACTAAATGGATAAGTACATAGCTTAGTTGACCTATGGTTTAATTTCATGAGTCCATAGCTCAATATCCATTAACAAGTGCTAAATTAGTGTCATTTGATAAGTTTCTTTGGGATGTTAATTACTTGTTAAGTAGCTTAATTGATGCTTGGATGAGTAGGATTCATGGTCGTAGAGTGTATATACATTGTAGAAAGAAAAAAAAAAATGTTGTTGTTAGTTGAGTTGCATTTGATATTCATTGGTCAAATGGAGAAGAACAAGATGAATTTAAATGTTGTGGTTTATTATTTAGTTGGTTAAATGATGTGGTCATTGCGAATGCAATGGTGTTAAAGGAAATAGGGTCAAATGTTGGTTTGATGAACTAATTGCTAGTGGGCAATGTGTTGTATTGAGAATGTTTGAGTGAATTCAAAGATGTTTATATGATGAATTTGTAGATGTACATGCCTAAATAAAATGCTCACTAATGATTTTGAAATTAAGTTTTATTATGTTGTGAAAGGAGGCGAAAGAGCTATAGACTATTGCGGATGTATGATGGGTTAGTAGAGTCTCTAAATTGATATGTGGTAAATGTAAGTGTTAAGCGAAATGGAAATGGTGTTATATTGGAACATGCACATTCGGCCACATGATTGAATGCATAGATGGGTGATTTCGTGTATACGCCATAAGTGAGCATATTGGTGGCTTAATCTTGACTTAGAAAAATCGGCTAAAGGAAAATATGGGCTAATATGTGAATTTGATTCATGATTGCATACATATATGACTCTAATGCCTAATATATATAAGGGCTAAGTACCTTGAATTTCCCTTTGATATTCAAAATGATTGAATCAATTTATTTGTTAATTCGGCAAGTGCTAAATTAGTGTCATTTTGATAAGTTTCTTTGGGATGTTAATTACTTGTTAAGTAGCTTAATTGATGCTTGGATGAGTAGGATTCATAATTAGTAGATTGTATATACATTGTAGAAAGAAAAAAAGAAAATGTTGTTGTTAGTTGAGTTGCATTTGATATTCATTCGGTCAAATGGGAGAAGAACAAGATGAATTTAAATGTTGTGGTTTATTATTTAGTTGGTTAATGATGTGGTCATTGCCGAATGCAATGGTGTTAAAGGAAATAGGGTCAAATGTTGGTTTGATGAACTAATTGCTAGTGGGCAATGTGTTGTATTGAGAATGTTTGAGTGAATTCAAAGATGTTTATATGATGAATCGGTTGTAGATGTACATGCCTAAATAAAATGCTCACTAATGATTTTGAAATTAAGTTTTATTATGTTGTGAAAAGTGGCCGAAGAGCTATAGACTATTGCGGATGTATGATGGGTTAGTAGAGTCTCTAAATTGATATGTGGTAAATGTAAGTGTTAAACGAAATGGAAATGGTGTTATATTGGAACATGCACATTGACCTATGATTGAATGCATAGATGGGTGATTTCGTATTCGGCCATAAGTGAGCATATTGGTGGTAATCTTGACTTAGAAAAATCGGCTAAAAAGGAAAATATGGGCTAATATGTGGAATTTGATTCATGATTGCATACATATATGACTCTAATGCCTAATATATATAAGGGCTAAGTACCTTGAATTTCCCTTTGATATTCAAAATGATTGAATCAATTTATTTGTTAATATTATTTCAAGAGCAAGGGGAACTAGATCCGATAAAGGAAAGGAAAAAGTAATTGAATAGCCGTTGAAGGCGATGCGACAACATCCGAGTAAGTCATTAAGCGCATGTATTTGATATTGCTTAAATGATTGGAAAATCTATGCAATTGTGTTTAATGGAATGCTATATATATATGTATAAATGAAATTGTATGTGTATGGAATGAGGATAATTGTTGAATGTAAAAGAAATAGTGGAATGTGTAGAAAGTTTGCTTTGGCACTATGTGTCTTGAACAATCTGGTGTATGGTGTCGAGATTGGCACTAAGTGTGCGTGCTGGAAATATATGGCACTAAGTGTGCGTGCTGGAAATATTTGGCACTAAGTGTGCAAGCTGGAAAAAATATGGCCTTGTGTGTGCGAGCTTAAATTACGTGGCACTAAGTGTGCGAAATCGAGTAGTAAGCACGTGTGTGCGAACTCTATATAAATGGAGGGTGTGTCTCCATTGAATTGAGTATGGACAGCGGATCGGGTAAGTACCTCGAGCTCATGCGAATAGGTAATACGTTCATGCTTGGGGTTGAATTTGGTAAGCCTTAAATCTATGTGATGATTGAAATTGTATGGTTGTGCTGGAAAATGAGTTAATGTGTAAAATGCTTGATTATCTTGTTGTGTAGAATATGAAATGTGGATGTATGAATTGGTGCGAGATTGGACGAAAGGTCCGAGGTATTATGGTATAGATTCGATATGGACGAGTACCTAGCCTCATTTGTTGTACATGTAGTAGTAACTTTATCGGTGGATTGACGAATGCTTATGACTTACTGAGTTGTAAACTCACTCGGTGTTTTCTTGTCACCCATTTTAGGTCTCTTGGACTCGTATTGTTGCGTGCTTCGGAACCGTCGTTGAAGTCATCACACCGGCTGAAATCTTGTGGTATTGCTTTTTGTTGTTGAAGAACATTTGGCATGTATAGGCTATTATATTTTGTCGAATTGTGGGTTGTAAACTTTAAGCCATGTGAAAATGGCCTATGTGGTCGTCGAGTGGGATGTTAGAACCTATAGCCACGAGTCTTAGAAACTCAAATTTTGTTAAGGTGGCCATAATTTGTGTCATGTATGATGGATGATTAAGGCCAAGGAAAAATTCATGAAATTGGCATAGTCTACTGCAGTAACTGTTGCGGACAGCAGCAGTGAGATGAGATTGAAAAATCACTAAAAATAGTAGAAGTAGAATTAAATAGTGAGTAAATTATGGAACTGATCCTTGATGAATCTATTTTTATATGGACGAAACGAAATGACCATATGAGCAGTATACTGGGAGATATTAAAGTTCTCGTGAGACAGGGCCAGAACGATTTCTGGGTCCCCTGTCGCGACTTTGAAAATTTACCATAAATTATCCAGAAAGAATTAGGAGTCATGCCTTATATGTACAGATTCCATTTTGAGTCTAGTTTCATTAGAAACAAACGGCACCAGTATTAAATCCCTGTACAGAAAGATATTCAAGTTGTAACGCGCGGAGGTCAGAGCAGTCGATCCCTGTAACATGGGTGACTTTAACAAATAAACTGTACCAATTGGCCCAACCAAAAATTCTAAAAATAAATCCATGGATGGGTATATGAGTCTAAATTTAGGAAAATTTACGAAACCAGTTTCGAGTTTTGGAACTCGAGATATGATTTTTAAGGCGACGGTGACGCAGTTTTCCAGCCTGTCCAGAAATGCCAAATTGGTCGGTACTTTAAGAGGATTTGTCTCGTTAACCCCTCGTGTCAACACGGCGTCGGATCACGAGTTAGGGGTGTCACACAGCATGCATTTTACTAGTTAATGCTTTGCACATTGTGGCCCAAAACTTATAACATAGCATCAAGCACTTATATGTGTGCTAGGAGAATTGTGCTTGCAATTTCACAAGCATTCTTCCACATCTTCTTCTTTAAACCAATATATTCATCACTTACTTCATAGCCAAAACATCATGTGTAAACATATATATACAATATGAGCATGGCGAATTTCAAGGTGTCCATAGCCATCCAAAATACAAATTTTAACTAAAA